>NC_061524.1:20615000-20790000 GCF_022379125.1 Scophthalmus maximus | reverse complement strand
ACGTATTTCATCACCAGCCATGATAAGATCTGCACCTTTCCTAAGATCTTAGGAAAGGTGCTTCAATGCTTCCTTTCCTATCTCCTTTAGCATAGGGTACACTGGAGCTTCCTATGGGAAAGGAAAGGAGAAACAGAGCCCCACAATTCATTGCAGCAGCTATATTTAACATGACGCGCCATGAACGGACGTAGACGATTCAATCCGAAGTTGAAGAAGAAGAAGAAGAAGAAGAAGAGTATGAATATGACCCAGAACAGACGTCATCATGTCAGTTACTGTTACATATTAATCAATTACATCTGATGTCACACGTGGTAAAACAATGAAACATGCTGATGGAGCCGCTGCGTTTTTTGTAGTTCATCTTGGGAAATGTGTATCACGTGTTTCACCACGACAGACGTATCAATAACATCCGCCGTCAGTTTAGTGAAAGTGGAGTCGGATTCTCTTTTCCAAAGTACTATGAATCATCCTTTACACTTTTCCTTGACCTCATGATGTTTTCCACTGAGGTCAAGGGACAGTAGATAGGAAAAGACGACAGGAAGGACGATCTGAATCCACCCTGTGACTAAGCAGACGAACACACGCACGCTGCTCACCTGTTTCTCCTCCGCAGACAACACGCCCCGCACCGCCACCACCTGGTACTGCTTGTGCTTGAGGCTGCTGGGGAACCTCCTGACGTGGCGGACGGCTGCGGACACCGTGTCCCTGCTCAGCAGCTTCCTGGCGTCGGAGGCCGAGGAGCCCGGATCCAGAACCAGGAGGCAGTGGCTGCCGTTCTTCTTCTGCTCCAGGCCCACGATCGAGCGGCTGTGGCCTGCAAGGGGGGAACACGAGGCTGAATTCAATTCAATTTTTGATTTTTGTATAGTGTAAAATCACAACATTATCTGAAGGAACTTGTGGGTGGGGGCTGTTGCTGTGTACCTTGGTGCTGCAGATAGAGCGGGGGCAGCCGGGTCTGGATGAGTCGGGGGGGCAGTCGTCTGCTGATACTGCTGCTGCTGCTGCTGCTGGACTGACAGAAGTACTGCTTCACCCAGTCGAACAGCTGGGGGTGGGTGTCGCCCGGGCCCGTGGGCTGGTGGAAGTCGATGATGCTCGCACTGGAAAACACGGCGCAGGTTTTTACTGAGGCGTCACTCAGTCCAGCTTCACCTGGATGAGACTCTGAAAGGGGTCTCAAGGTTGGCAAGTATGGATCCGGATGAATTCTGGGAGCTCATTTCATTTTAACCAATTATCTGTCTGATAGTGGGCTTTCGTAAACAACCAAAGATGGCTGCCGCTGACGAACGAGTGTTTGACTGAAAGTACTTCTTTCACATTTCTCCCACAAAAACAACAAGACTGGTTCACAGACGTTGTGGAATCATCATCACATCATCTCCTCTCCGCTCTGGTCTGTCGCTCAACAGACCATCACGTGATCCGTTGCTCTCACTGGTTGCAGGTCTGTCCAATGGCGACGGAGGCATCTTGCTCTGCGTCCGCTGGTCACGCCTCTTGGCAATCGAAAATTGAACCGAGGGGGCCCAGACTAATACGCACTAGAGTATTCGTCTGCTTACACCAGGCTCAACTGTTTCATGATGTACAGAAACCTTTTATGCCCTCATCAAACTTATCGTCTTTCTACGGAAGAGTATTAGGGCCAAGCATAAGAAAACAAAAATGAGGGGGAAGATTTTTGCTTCCACTTTTTTACAAAAAAAGAACTTGTCTCAAGTTTGGTGTTCATGTTTTTTTTCTCCATTTCTCAGGTGAACCTGGCAAATATTTAGTACTGGATATAGTTATCCAACAATATGCTGCAATCTTGTGCTTCAATTCAAATGCAGCTTTAGTTTTACTGAGGGTGCACACACCACATTCAGCTTTATATATTCATCAGTAATTGGTACGCTCTGCTTTGCTCTGACAAATAGATGAATACGAAACAAATACAGAAGATGGGAACTCTTCACGTGCTCCTCGTGTCGGTCGCCCTTTGTGCCGAAGTTCACACGGCGTCGTGCTGCTCACCTGATTCTCAGCGAGGTGAGGAGGCTGTAGATCTCCGTGGCACCGATCCAGGCTCGGGTTCCCAGCAGCCGCTGGTTGAAGTGGGACGCGCCCTGTGGATCCAGTCCTTCCTCCCAAGCCGCCTCCGTCATGCTCTGCAGCCGCGGGAGACTCGGGACAGCTTTATCTTTAGGAGGAGAAGTGAAGAGCTGAAATGTGCGCAGTGGTGCGGAGGCGACAAAGAGAGATGCTGCTGCTGTCCTTTTGAAAGGTTCGTCATCTTCCTCTCGGTGTGTCCGAGGGAAAATATCTTCCCCTGAAATATATTTGGATATTGCTGCTCTGTGCTTTTCTTGTGGTGAAATGTTACCACTGGCTAACTGGTCAACTGTGGGTGAGTCCTGCCTGTTTCCTGCACGTTTACCACTTCCTCCATGTTTCTAAAGGTGACATATTATGCTCATATCCAGGTTTATACTTTTAGTGTGGGTTACCACATATTTAGTTCAGTGCGTTTAATTTAGTAGTCGATAACTGATCGATTAACTGTCGCAGGTCTCGTCTTTGTCAGGTTTCCACGAGCAACGCCGACGTGGTCGGTTACTTGTTCAGACCCGTGTGTCGGTTGAGAGCGAGCAGGATGGAACGTGCTGACCTCAGGTCAGATGTGACGCGAGGCGGTCCTGTGCACCTGTCAGGACAGGAGAGTAGGCGTCGATGCCGTGCAGAGAGGAGAGGAGCATCTGGAGGTTTCTGTATCCGCAGCCCCAGCCCTTATCCCCCGCCGAGGAGCAGAAGTGGTCGGTGTCGGCGCTGAGCCACACGTGATCACGGTCTCTGCTGTCGGTCTGGTAGTATTCGTACAGCGCTCGGACCACACCTGCACACAGAGGGAGGGGGAGGGAACGGAAATTAAACAACTCAAGTCCAATATTGTAATGTAATTACACAAAATATCTATATAGTCATTGCCTGACATGGTTAAGCCTCCCTAAAGTCAGTATATGGTAGCTTTTTGGGGACTCCGCCCATAAAAGGGTGTTTCCCGCTTCCCTCTTCTGCACTCCACGGGAGAGGTACGTGACATTGTGTTCCGCGATTTAGCATTTCTGCTGTTACGTTGTAAAGTTTATCTGTCACCTTAAATTTCAGTGTAATGTGCTGACATGTTTTTTTATGACGGGGGTTTTATGTAGGGGTTTTATGGTGAATATTGACTGGAGGATGTTTCATTTTTTTCTGTCCATTGTCAGAATAAACAGAGATGGCCTCCAAAGATTCCCGCGGTCTGGGTCTCTTAAGTGCAGCAATCTTGTGCCTCTATCTTGTGCTTCAATTCCAATGCAGCTTTAGTTTGACTGAGGGTGCACACAACACATTCAGCTTCATATATTCCAGCCGGTTACACACACACACACACATATTTGTATTTTTGAAATACTTAGTTCGGTCTCTCAACCATTGTATTCAGACAATTTTTAATTTGTGTTTTGACACACTAATTTCAAACGAAAAAAACCTTTTAATTCCTGGCTTTCCAGGGACATCCCCCCCCCAGTGCTACGCCCATGGGTGTAATCCACTAGGGTTACCAACTTCTCTATTATGCTTGCCTTCAGCATGCGGACTGGAAGAGCCCAGGATCCTTCAACCGCACCCTCTTATTAGTGGACGACCCTCTCTACCTCCTGGGCCACAGCGAGATACTATTCTCTCTCCAAATATTAAATAAGAAATGCCTTAACACAACTTTCACCGTAACAGAATGACACTGATCCACACTGTGCCCACATTGACTTGTGCTCTCTCTCTGTGTGCGTGACTTTGTTTGACATGTTACATAATTAAAATTTGAAGAACAGCGAGTTGATTGTATAAGCGGCTGAATAATAGCATCAGGTGAATACACACACACACACACACACACACACACACACACACACACACACACACACACACACACACACACACACACACACACACACACACACACACACACACACACACACACACACACACACACACACACACACACACACACACACACACAATGTATTGTGATGACAGAGATCAGCTAAAAGAACATTTTGTGAAAGGCGAGGGAATGCAGAAAAACTGGTTCAGGATAAAAGACTGAAACAGGAAGTTGACAAATTCTGGGAATCTAAAAGATGGGCAGGAACATAAACCCAACAGTCCTGATATATTTTTGTTGTTTTTTACCGAGGCATGACTGTTCCCCTATTTCATTAGGGTATGAATACATCAGTATCACACTGGAAGGCATTAACTCAGCAACCACAGCTTAGAGCAACACAGCTGAGAGTTGCAGTCTTGTGCATTAGCTTCCAAGATTATCCAGATTGGCCACATGGTGGCGGCGTAATTTAGGATCCAAAAATTTAATTTTGGAAAGGCCACGCTCCCTCCCACACGTCAAGTTCAACGTGCTCTACAAAAATCCTCTCGAATCACTAACCTGCCAGGCGCCAAAATTTTGCACTACTTAGCAAAAAACTGTAAAACAGTGATATGAATAGAACTTTTTAAATTTTGACTTTATCAACTCCAAATTTGGAATGCAGCCTTAAAGTATCAAAATATACATTTCTTACGTAAATGAGCGAGATTGGTTGTAAACATGGCCGCTACTAGCCAAAATGTCTTCACAAAGGGGGCGGGGCTTAGGGGCATACTGGCTATAAGTCATAACCATTTGTCCTATCATCACATCATGGTACATAACATACAGCTGTGATTAGCTACAGTTCCACTTAAAGCTTGTTACCAACCTAGAGGCGGTGCCACAAATTTGTTTCTCAGTGACCACTGAAATTGGTGTGCATGCTCTGGGGGCAAGTATTGTTCAAAATTTGAGGTGCCTTCTTGTTTTTGTTTAAGTGGGCGTCGTCTATAACATATATGCTAATAACTCAAGCTGCCTGTTACCTATCATGACCAAACTCACCGGGGACCACTTATGCCATCTGTTGAATAAACACACAGACTTTGGTTTACATCCCACGAAGGGGGGGGCGGGGGGACGGGGGGACGAATGGCGGAGTGTTAGAACCCTCCAATCGCCGCTTGCGGCTATATTTATTATTATCCTTATCACTAGATACAAAACTAAAAAGAGCATTTCACAACTACTAGTTGTGTTATTATTATAAATAAATTGTCTTCTTTCTTTCAACAGTGTTGAATGACGCTGACGTCATGAGCTGTTAGCATGACATGTCAGTGACAGGAACACAGGTATATAATGACTAATAAGTGAAGCCTGCAGAAACTTCTGTATCTGTCTGTGTGGATTATGCACAAAACGTACCACGAGTTCTGGTTCTGCCATCGTCGACCCCGGAGGCCAGAGACTCCATCATCTCAGCCCGCTTGCAGTGAAAGTCTGCGGGGGCCATGAGGCCCCTGGCCACTGCTCTCTCCATGGTCCTCTCCATCTGTCGGCGGTAGCCCCCCGTGCCATCCAGACCAAACTGCCTCTGCATAGCCGACAGACCGCACAGGTCAGGTTGACGGACCGCGGCGGTCTCGTGAAAGCACAAGGCTGAAAGTCTGCATGTACATACATGCACAGAGTGGAACCACAGGCTACAGACAGTACACACTTGACAGTGGAACAATCAGGAGAAAGTACAGTGAGGCCTGCAAAACTGGGTCAGGAAACAAGGATATCTAATCTATGTACTGTATGCCTCAGCATCCTGTGGTGTATATGGGCTGAATAGGGTTCAAGCCCCTAGTCAAGTATAGCATGCGAGTACTTTATACACCGCTGCACGTCATCAAGCTCTTTACGGCGATTTGCTGCTCTGCTTGTTTGTCTCGTGTCATGTTTTACCTTCTTATGCCAGTAGGTGGAGGTAATTACTTCCAACAAGGAGTTAAGAGTTAGTTCGCAGGATCACGCAAAAACTAGTGAACCGATTTCCATGAAATGTTGTGGAGGAGTGGGGCATGATCGTACGGAAAACCCCTTTCTTATTTTTTATTTCCTTTAAAATGGTAAGAAATGGTATAAGCTGTCTGAGAGCCCTTCAAGTCTGTTTTACACTTTTTCTTTTACAAATGCAAGCATTTTTGATGCTTCTTGTTCTCAGGACGTTCATTCAGAGAACTCGAGCAGAGGGAGGTTTGTCGTTACAGAGAAATTAAATTCAATATTTTCAAATCTCTCCCATAAAAACGGCAACACTGGTTCACAGTCACAGAAAATGGACCGAGACGTCCCAGAGTGACATGCATTTGAGTAATAGTGTGGCTAAGTATGAATATAAACCCTCACATGAACGCTGGAAGTTGGCACTTTACCCCTGTAACCTCACTGTTTCATTTGAACTCCACCAAAATACATTACTGTGTAAACAGAGTCGGTGCTCGTCAGTGTAGTGTAGAATTGAGACCTGCAGCTTCTTGAACTCCCGCTCCTCCTGCTCCTCCCCCGGACGCTGCTCCTCCTCCTGCTGCTGCAGCTGTCTGGCCAGCTCCAGGTCAGAGCTGCACACCCCGGCTGCTGCAACACAGGTCGACCAGATGTCAGGAAGGTACAAGACACATGAGACTCCAGAGAAGATTTCAAAATACAATAAAGGGAGCCACTGGGTGATTGGTGTGTGTGTGGGGGGGGGTATTCACCTGAATAGTTCCCAGCTGTTCCATGGTCTAAGTGCAGTTCCACGTGTTCTTGCAGAGAGACACTGTCGCTGCAGACGACAGAGCACACGGGGCACCGAAGTCTCGTCTCCTCTGCAGAGCAGATGGAAACTTCATGTCAGTTTCACTTGGTTCATTTTCGTGTGTGTGTGTGTGTGTGTGTGTGTGTGTGTGTGTCAGTTATGGTGAATTGTAGATGATACGTAACATGAAGACACTGCTGAGAACACTGCTCAGTTGTGACTAATCCCCTCATCATGTGTCGCAGAGATCATTGTGAACAATGTGGTTGGAGTTTGCTCTGCCAGACAAAGTACATTAAACATCAGAACCAACAGCCAGTGCGTTTTCCTGCATGGCTTATTATGTCAAATAAAATCCATGTCGGCGCATATCTGCAAACATTAAGATCGAGGGCGATATTTCAGTGAAAAGCTCATATGGCCAATTTGTTCAGTTAAAAAACGATAAATCGATCGGACTCTAGTTAGGATACTTCACACTGGATCAAAGTGGAGGGAGGACAGGCAGACAGACAGACGCACAGACAGAAAGGCAGGTAGGCAGACAGACAGACAGACAGACAGTCAGTCAGTCAGACAGTCAGGCAGGCAGGCAGATAGACAGACAGACAGACAGACAGACAGTCAGTCAGTCAGACAGTCAGGCAGATAGACGGACAGACGGGCAGATAGACGGACGGACGGACAGACATACAGGCAGACACAAGGACGGACAGACAGACAGGTTAGCAGACAGACAGACAGGCAGGCAGGGCAGGCAGACAGGCATGCAGACAGACAGACAGTGAGTCAGTCAGTCAAACAGACACAGACAGGCGGACGGACAGGCAGATAGTCAGACAGGAAGACAGACAGACAGACTAACAGGCAAACAGGAAGATAGACAGACAGACAGACAGACAGACAGATATAGTTTGTGTCACGGGTACAGAAAGCCGATGTGCAGTCACGGTGTGTCTTCTTACACAAACTGAGGAAACAACATGACATAATTTTGTTGCGGATGGGACATAATGAAAATACAGTCACCCAACTGGTGACCGGGCCTCCAGCGATGACCCTCGCCAAACAGCAGCCAGCATACAAGACGTCTCCTCTGACCCCATCGAACAGGGTTGCTATTTGTGGAACGTGTTTGTGTCGCCAAAGAGTTTTGAAGAGATTCAATAGATTGGCTGTGAGCTGATTAGGACAGGTGACAGGGATATGGAACAGATCTCAGAGGCAGTTTACCTTCGGGCAAGCACTGCTCCTGCAGATGCAGCTCGACATGCTCCTGCAGGACGTCGCAGCTGCTGCACACGAGCGCACACATGGGGCAGGAGAACTGCTCCTCTGGAACAAAACAGGACGAGTCAAGTCAAGAGCTGACTTGGTACATTTATAATAAGTCTTTATAATAAGAGTTTGGAAAAAAATCAATTACCTTCGCTTGTTAGAGACAGCCGCTTCTGTTTGGCCTTTATGTGCTGTCCGTCACCTCCGTCTCCTTTACTGCGCCTGACGGACGAACAGCCCCGTTCAGGTGCAGCGCTCTGTTTGGGTCGGACCAGTGCGGTGACAGCAGAGTGACCGGTTGGTGTCGAGTAGGACGGTGAGGCGAATCGAGGCTCGCTGCTCTCGGCCGGACCGGCAGCCGGTGCCGGCGACCACTGCCCCTCTGGATGTGCAGAGCTGATGTGGAAACGGAGCTCGTCGTGCGACACACCTGACAGGGAGCAGAGCGGGCAGCGCACCTCGCTCTCCGCGTGGCTGAGGAGGAGGTGCGTCTTCATGTCCTCCGCCAGCAACGTCTCCTCGCCACAGATGTCACAGGTCAGCATGGCTGCAGCCTACGGACACAAACAAAAGGTTCTCTTTTCTACAAAATGGCTTTTTGTCACACGTCACAGTATCAAAAGTGTGGAAAGGTGAACTTTTGTTCAGGAACAGTTAGTGTATTGTGGTTTACTTTAGGGAAACGAGAATCACTGGTGGATGTGTGCTTCAGGAGCAGTAACTCCTTCACAGGTAGGACTAGAGCTGCAACAGTTAATTGATTAAATCGATTAGTAATCGTTAGGCCTGTCACGATAACTACATAATCGACTTATTGTACGATACCTGAATATGAAATCAGTATTTTTTTATTGACCTCAATAATAGCCATTGTGTCTAAATGTGTGTTTGTTGTCATAAGAATGAACGCCAACAACAGTCCAGCAAAGTATCGCTGCTTCTGTCCTCTCATCTGTTCTCGTCCCATGACTAATAAGTCACTGATGATTCAGTATCAAAAAAATGCTCTTAAAAGGACGATAATTTCGTTTATCGCACTAATTTAGGGGACAATATATGGTCCAAGTAGTTTTTATGAAAACAAAAGTCAAAATTCTCTAATTTCAGCTTCTTAAATGTGAATATGTTCTGGTTTCTTTGCTCCACTATATCTGAATATCTTTTAAACGAAACGTCATCTTGGAGTTTTGGAAAAAACGATCGGCATTTTTCACCATTTAATGCGCCAAACAACTAATCGATTAATCCAGAAAAAAAGACTCGACAGGTTAATCGATAATGAAAATAAGAGTGGGTGATGATCAGGTCCTGGTCAGGAGTGACTCCTGCTGGCTGTTCTGAAGAAGCTGAGGCCTCCATGGAGGTGACATCATAATAATAACAATAATAATAATAATAATGATGCTAACAATAATAATGCTAACAATAATAATAATATATTGGATTTACAAAGCACTTTTCAAGGACCCCTAAGTTAACTTATTTCTTTAAATGATAAAAAATAAAGGGTTTTTTGTACATCAGTTTACAGTTTTCTACTCTTGTTGAAACAGATTTGTTTATGTAATGTCGATACCTCGTATTGTGCAGTGCTGAGGAGACGACCTCTCACTTCTATTCACATCTTTCTAAGAACGTTAACTTTCCATTTGTAAAATAATGATAAATAAGCCGATTTTCGAATGGACCCTGGCGCGTGGGGCGCTACCAAAATGTTTCGGGATCTGTGATAATACGACGTTCAAGTCCCTTGTATCGCTCACTCTCAGGTCGCCGTGAATGGAAATACATAATTAACGCGTGCAGTCTGTTGCTCGGTATACATGCCGAAGTAACCACGGCTCTTTTCACACGCAGCTCAGTAGATGTTGCAAGGTGTGCAACGATGCCATTTGTAAAATTATGACAAATAAGCAGATTTTTGAACAGACCCCGGCGCGTGAGGAAGACGGGTCAGTGCTACCGTACAGTCACGTTCATTGAGACCCGCGTTTCTCACACTCTCAGCTCAGTCTGCTTATCTTTGTCACAACGTGATAAAGAATCGACTCACTCACTGTCACCGCAGCGGACTCCCGGTGTGTTTCTTTTTACCTCAAACACACACACACGTCGGCGCGCTCTGTTAATTCACCGTCATGGCCCAATGCCACATATCTGGTCATGTGACCCGGTAACAGTTCTTTCAAAATAAAATCCCCACAAAGCGCACAGGAAATTGCCAAACACCACTTTAAGGCCATATACATTGAACTCATTTATTTAAATACCCGTTTTTTTTTTTACAATACGTTAAAACACGTTTCGATTGCTTTTAACGGTGTATGAACTAAAATGTGAATTAACAATACGTTCCCATGAACCTTGTCACAGACAATTACATAATATTTTTTTCGTTACCCCCCAACTCGTAATTACGACTCGAGGGGGGGTTCGTGTGCAATGTCCAAGTCGGCAACTCGTATTCGCCATAATTACGATAGCACCTGAAGGCGGTGTCACACACACACACACACACACACACACACACACACACACACACACACACACACAGCTGACGGAAGTGACGCAGGCTGTTGTTGACGCGAGGGGTTTTCTGGGAAAAACTTTAGCCGGACGCCATTTTGCCCCCGGAGAACGGAGGCAGTGCAGCAGCGGCGGTGTTCGCGGCGAAGCACTCGCACCTTCCCCCCGGTACATCGCATCTCCGGCGGGTAAGACTCGTCGTCGCGGTGACGTGCGGCGGCTGCTGCAGCTGTCGTCGTTCAACTTAACCGGTGCGAGATATCGACGCGGCGCACGGTTAGCTGAGATGCTACTTCAGTAACTGTCGGGGGGGGGGAGTCCAAACCAAACCCCGTGTCGGTTGTGTTTCCTCTCCCACAGACATGTGTGGTAAAGTCGTCGTCGCCCCCCCCCCCCCCCCCCCCCCCCCGACGTGCTCGGGAGTCTTACTGCATGGTTAGCATCAGTCTTGAAGCCGAGCAGGGTGGCACCAGGTCGGCGTCGACCTGTTAGCATGTACCGCTAGTGTTTTTAGACATGACCTCCTCTCCTGCGTAGGGAGACGACGGCGGCTGCCCGTGGTCAACGCTGCCGAGCACGTCCTCCACAGCGGACAAGTGTCCGACACTGCCTCTTGTTGCACGATCGTTATTGCGATCAACAATATCATCGTCCCTTCAAGTCCATTTTTATTCGATACCGAATGTGCGTCAGCTTGGTCGTTGCGCGTGTGCAAGTCCTCCACGAGTTGTGTCGCTGCTGAGAGAAATGTTATCCAACGTTTTGGAAAAATGCAAAGACATCCGTGTTTTCTGACATTTTATCAACCAGACCAGTGGTTGATTAATCACACGAAGAAGAACAGATGAGACTTTGACCGGACTGTTGTTGACATTCATTCTTATGTCAACAAACACACAGAGCCCGACCGGTTGGCCGGCAGATCGGCCGATATTAGCCTTTCCCAGACATACTGGCATCGGCCGATATGTTTAGGGCCCGACCGAAATAATCGGCCTAAATAAATGTTTATTTTCTTAATTCAAGTTCAATTGATTTGGTTGTATTTGTAATTTTTTTTCAATTTATAGTTATTAATTGTAAACTAAAATATCACGCCCCAATTACATTTCTTTGTCTGAAAGGCATGATAACCACATTTAAAGGAATCGTTGAGAGATTGAAATATATATACACATGCATATATTCATATATATATATGTGTGTGTAGGCCGATGTATCAGTATCTGGAATCTTGTTCTCACTAATATTGCCATCGGACCCCAAAAGTCCATATTGGTCGGGCTCCAGACACAATGGAGGTAAATAAAAATAATGAATTTCATATTTCATGTATCGTACGATAAGTCGATAACGTGATTATCCTGACAGGCCTATTATCGACTTATCATTTTACACATGAAATAAGGGGTGAAACGATTCCTCGAGTAATTCGAATACCTCGATTACAAAAAATGATCGAGGAATTTTCTCTGCCTCGAGGAATCGTTTATTTAATTGTAAAGCTCAAAGCATGGTATTACGCACAGACTACTTTTAATGTGGCACAACGCGCTTACGTCATCCACGCAAAGGAAGAAGGAGGAGGAGGAAGCGGACAATGTTTGGTTGAAGGAGCGGGAAGATGGAAGAGGCGAGGGAAAACAATAATGATGACGAAAGCGAAGAATAGAAAAAGACAGAAAATGTCGAAAGTGTGGGAGCATTTCAGACTGAACACGAACAGAAAGGAGAACAAGGTGACATGTATTCGTTGCAACACGGCCCTTGCGTACCACAACAGTACAACTTCGATGTTGCAGCATCTCCACAGAAGACACCCAGAATTGAGCGGAGGACACGACACAAGGTAAAATTAAAGTAGCGCAAATCAATGAGATTAAGGTTAATGTGTTATGTTAGTAAGGTACATTAACGTAATGTGGGGCTAACGGAGGGCTAACGTTAATGTACCTTACTAACACAACGTTAGCCCTGTGGAGGGCTAGGTTTCTGTTAATTAGGACTACTGTCGAATGTGTGGTTAGTTTATTACGATGGTGACCAGTAGGCCCTTAAGGTTAACGTGACTTAATACAGGGTTTATTTAATCTGTAAAAAGACAGCACTGTGGAGTTAAAATGAAAAATAAAAGCATGATAGTTAGCTGAGCAGTTGTCAAATTTAGCTCACTAATAAGTAGCTGGTCACTTCAAGCAGACAATACTGTGTTTATGTTTGTCAGCTGGTGTAAGTTTAGGGTTCATAAAGGCACAACCATGAACCTACTGTATTATGTAATTTAGTCTCAGAAATGTTAATTAACTAATCATTATATCTCTTCTTTTTCAGTAAATCATCACCGTCTCTGATGGACAAATTTATCTACACAGCGCCATTATGTAGACCCGAGCAAGAAGCTGAGCCAACAAATAGCATTTTAAACGTGATAGTCACAGACATGCACCCACTGAGCATCAAGAACTTTCTTAACAAAACAGATAGAAAAAAGTATGAAGGCGTCAAAGCCAAGATGAAGCAGGCCCTGCAAGAGACTGCGAGCGTTACACTCACAACTGATATTTGGACGAGCATCGCAACAGAGGCTTATATGGGGGTGACATGCCACTATCTTGGGAAGAAGATGGGCATCAGTGTGTTGTGAAGGGTGCACCCTCAACTTGGTTGTGCAAAGCTCTCTGAAGAGCCACCAGGCTATCTCCAAGTGTGTCGCGGCTGCAAGATGCCTTGTTGAACACTTATGAATATGAAGGATTCACAATAAGGCATTACACTGGATAGGAAAATTGTACTGCAGATACAGATAATGACAGTAATACAACTGTAGTGCAACATATTAATAAACAAAAACAAAACATTTAGAATACTTTCGTTGTCACAATTATTCCACAGGTCTTGATGTATTTTGGAGAAAATTCCCTGTCCAAGAAGGAGAATCCACTGATTTGGTGGGAAAAGAATGCAGCCAACACTGGCAAAACAGGCAAGGTCTCTGCTGTGTATTCCAGCCACATCCACGCCATCAGAGCGTCTGTTTTCAGCTGCAGGTAACATTGTTTCAAAGAAGAGGGCAAGCCTCAGCCCTGAGCACGTTGACATGCTCACCTTCCTTCATTGCAATCAAGTGCGCCTTTAAAGATTTGTGCGTGCACACACACACACACACACACACACACACACGGTTCCAAGTTCCTGTTCAAATGTTCTTGCCTGTTGTTGCAAGTTAAGTTGTTAAAGGCAATGTTTATGCCTTTTTATTTATTTATTAATGCCTTATATTTTTGATACTTAGGAGAAATAGTTAAAGAAATAGTATTTTTATTTTTATTTGTGGTTTATATATTTCTGCAAAATACAGTTTGTTGTGAATTTAAGAAATAAAGCTGTTTATCTAAAACTGTGAAATGTCTTATTTTCTCTTGTGTATTTATAATTGCTCTTTAACAAATCAAAAACATGTTTTATCCGATTACTCGATTAATCAAAGGATTTTTTAAGTAGAATACTCGATTACTAAAATATTCGATAGCTGCAGTCCTACATGAAATATGCAATCAATAATTTTTAATTGACCTCAATAACATGCGTGTGTCTTCCAGTCCAGCAAAGTCTTGCTGCTTCTGTCCTCTCAACTGTTTTTGCCATATGATTAATAAATCACTGGTTTGGTTTATAAAATGTCCAAAAATATGGATTTCTTAGTATTTTTCTAAAAGGCGACATGTCTTCAAATTGCTTTCTTTTGTCTGAGGCTGAAACTCAAGTGTAAACTCTGGATAACATCCATGTAGGACATGCTCCAATGACCAAGCTCAAACGATTCAGTAGCACAAAAATGGGGTCGTGACAGGTCTGTCAATGAGCTATGACAGGTCTGTTTGCGACTGCGTCTCATATAAGATCTATCGATGTCCCCTACACATTGCAATTGTGTGTGTGTGTGTGTGTGTGTGTGTGTGTGTGTGTGTGTGTGTGTGTGTGTGTGTGTGTGTGTGTGTGTGTGTGTGTGTGTGTGTGTGTGTGTGTGTGTGTGTGTGTGTGTGTGTGTGTGTGTGTGTGTGTGAGATAAATATGACAGTGGGACTTGTATATTGTATACAATCCATTGTACATCATTTTATATTGCAACCCACAAAACAAAACGGCAGATGGAAAATATCCAGTATCTGAATCAATTTTGGTGTGAGATTGAATATTTTTTTTGTCTCTACGCAAAAAACTTTGATATAACTTATGTCATAAGAAAGGAGCCAAATTCCCCAACTAGACCATTTTCATTTAGTCCCCTATCTCTTCAATCAGATTTCGTTTTCCGTCTATTTGTTTCCTTTTAAAAGCCAACTTGCCCTGCTTTTAAATACAAGTTCAAATGATTTAAAATGATAATTAATAGTGTAGTTTGAGTCATTGATCCTAAGATGATTACTGCCTGTCTACCCTGACTCTGCAGACCACGATGGCGAGTCCAGGAAAAGATGGCTACCGGATGAAGAGCTACAAGAACAAAGCGCTGAATCCTCAGGAGATGCGTCGAAGGAGAGAGGAGGAGGGAATCCAGCTGCGCAAACAGAAACGAGAGGAGCAGGTAAACACTAATTCACCGTGAACCTTGAACACATGCAAAAGTTGTCCGTCCTACTGTACGTGCGCCATCTATGTTGGCGTCTCCAAGTGCACCTGCTGGCTCAGGAGGTAGATTCGGTCGTCCACTAACCTGAAAAAATGTTGCGTTTCCCGAAACCCCCAGGATAATTTTTTTCTTTTGTCCACACACCAAAGATATTCACTTTACTGTCACAGAGGAGCAACGAAACCATAAAATAATCACATTGAAGAAGCTATGTTTAGAAATAAAAACTCAAACAGTTTAAGCGATTATCAAAATAGTTGGCGATTTATTTAGTGGTCGATTACTAATCGATTAGCTGCTGCGGCTCTAGTGATGGTGGTGAAAGTGTATCAGCAGGTTAATCATGTGACGCTTGTGTCCTCAGCTGTTCAAGAGGAGAAACGTCTCTGTGCCTTCAAACGATGAATCGATGCTGGAAAGTCCGATCCAGGACCCGGACATCAGCTCCACGGTACCTGTCGCAGGTGTAAGTGATGGTTCTGGTTCTGGTCCTTGCTGAATATCATCCAAAGCTGTTGGTTTCTATACCTGTTCTTGGCTAAGAACTGATTTTTTTAAAATGTAAATTTTTGTGCAGGACGGGGTCATAACTCCGGATATGATTCAGATGATTCTCTCTGAAGACCCAGACCAGCAGCTTGTTGCCACACAGAAATTCAGGAAGTTACTGTCCAAAGGTTTGTGTTGTTGCATCCTGGGAAAAATTTGTTAGGTTGACTGGTGGAAGAATGTGGGCAAACAAGATGGCTATCGGCAACATCGGCGAGATTCATCCATAAAACGTTCACAAACTGCTACTGCTAACACTAACTGTCTGCTGACACACCTGTCGTCCTCTCGTGGATTTGCTGCCTCTGCTGCACTGGAAGTTTCCGGTTTCTTTGCCTCACATTTGCATATTTGACAGCGATTGGTTTTCGGTATTACTGACGTACCAAATCTAGCTTAAACAGGATTCGTTTGAATTTCAAATTGCAGAGAAGTGCAATACAGAAATCTCCTCCTCCAGGAGAGGAATGTGAAAACACCAGATACAAGTCCCTGTAGTCAATGTCAGACATGTTAGAGGACAGGAACAGAAGGAAAACACTTTTTTGAGTGAAGTGGGACTTTTAGTTACAGAGGGTGTCCGCTCAAACTCCTGTTTCTGACCGTTCAACACAAGAGTATCCTGCAATAGATTTGAACACAACCACAGTTTCTTTCTGACGTCCGTGGTGAAAGTGACAAACAATTCCTGTTTCCCGGGTTGTATCGTGTATTTTACCGTGTCACTTTCTTCTTGAGTGTTTTTTTGTGACAAACGTATGTTGGAGACATGTGTAGTGTGTGAACCCCCCGTTGCAGATGAGTCATGTAGTATGAACAGCACAAGAACTGAAACCCTCGCGATTACATGACAGCAGGTTGTGTGGTATGAAGTGTCTGAATCCAGTTACATCTCCACAGACGTGAGTTCTGATCTTTTCTGTCTGTTCAGAGCCGAACCCGCCAATAGACGAAGTAATTTCCACTCCTGGTGTTGTGAATCGTTTTGTGGAATTCCTGAAGAGGAGTGAAAACTGCACACTACAGGTGAGAGCGCACCACACCGGACAGGGTTTTGGAATAGATGTTTTCCGAACACATAGTCTGTGCTCTACCAATAAAACCAGTGTGTAATTTTTGTAATTTCCTGGCGGAATCTAGTAGTAAAGTTGCGAAAGCGCAACCACCTGTGTGACCGACAGGGGACACTCTATTATGGCACACCGCTGATTCCATTCCGGTTTCCGGCACCGCTAAATATTCAATGCAATGTGTTCTGGCCCATTGTGTGCAACAACCGTATTCAACACGATGTAGAAACATGGAGACTCACACAGAGGTCGGGTCCACCACAAAACTGTCCAGAATATGTCGCAGTCACGTTGAATTTTCAGACGCTGCCGGAAATGGAATCAGCGGTGCTCCACCATAAAGTGCTCGGTTGGATGCAACTTTACCACCAGATGCCGCCAGAAAATTACACACTGGCGCTTAAAGATTCGTTGAATAGTTGTGTTTTAAATTGTTTGCATATTCTGACCTTTGGACTGAGGCTTGACTTGTGTGTTGTGTGTTTGTCACAGTTCGAGGCGGCCTGGGCTCTGACCAACATCGCCTCCGGCACCTTCCTTCACACCAAGGTGGTGATTGAAACAGGAGCCGTTCCCATTTTCATCGAGCTTCTCAACTCTGAGTACGAGGACGTCCAGGAACAGGTGAGCAGGCGCATGATTACGTGTTATTCATTACTGCTCCAACAGTTGTTTCAAATCAACATTGGACTTTTATCAGATTTTCCTTTTTTTTTGTGTGTGTGTGTGTGTGTGTGTGCCATGTTCGGTCGAATAATTTCGCTCGCCAAACATTCAGTGCGTCTGTTTTTCCCATGAACAGATCAGACTGTTAACTGGTGACATGCGCTTTGGTGTTGTGAGTCTGACTGTGTGTTGTGTTTCAGGCTGTGTGGGCTCTGGGGAACATCGCAGGAGACAACGCCGAATGCAGAGACTATGTGCTCGACTGTGGCATCCTGCCATCTCTGCAGCAGTGAGTTGTCCTTCCTCCGTCTCTCTGAACGTGTCAGAAGTTACATTTCATACTTCAACAACCGGAACCTGTGTTGTCGTTTTTACAGGCTACTCGCTAAATCCAACCGTCTCACAACGACCCGCAACGCAGTGTGGGCTCTGTCCAACCTGTGCCGAGGGAAGAACCCGCCGCCGGACTTTGCCAAGGTGACTGAAATTGACAGTAGAGCGCAACAGTGAGGTTACGGAAGTGAAAATCCCCTTCATTCATATTCTCCATTGACATTTTGACTATTAGCCATAATGTCGTAACCATCCAATGTCAACTCACCACTGGATCTGAGTTTGTGAAATGACGGAACATGGACCAGTTGAAGCCACAAGTCTGTATGAAATTAACATTGTTTTAAAAAAAAAACATGTATTATTCGCAATGTCATTGGAAAATACTAAACTACCCACAATCCTACAGTGTAACATTGATGTCGCCAATTGGTGGAAACATTAACTACACCCGCGAATTAATGTTGGCTAGTGATGCTGCGTTTCATTACACCTCGGAGCTCAAAATTACAGACCTCTGAGTCGGAGGTTGCAACTGGAAAGCCCTCCCCAGTCAGAGGAACCCCACCAATCCCGACTTCAGAGCTCCGAGTACCGAGATGTAACTGAACGCAGCACGAGTTACTGCTGCCACGAACTCTACGATCGTTCTACACTTTATACGCTCACGAAACACAAGCTGCAATACATCACAAGACTCTGATCAACTATATTAACACTACAGTGATGATGATGATGATGATGAAGGTTAAATTCAAGAAGAAGCTAAAACACGTTGGAGAGGCATTCGCAATGGATTATGGGATGAGTAGGTCCTTCGCTCTTAAAATAATTACCTACACAGTCTTGTATCTTTGCCAATTACAATTTGCTTGTAATAAAACGTTTTATGGTAAGGATTCATCTCGTAGCTCATTTGCTTGGTTCCAGGCTCAAAATTCTTTATAGAAGTGGTTTTATGAAATGTCAATGGAGCAGATGAATCAAAGGGCGCATACTGCTGCGCTCTGTACTGTAGTTCTGCTTTCAGCGTTGCTCGTCCAGGCGCGGTACTGACCTGACCCTGTGTCCGTGTCGTGTGTCAGGTGTCTCCCTGTCTCAGTGTCCTCTCCAGGCTCCTGTTCAGCAGCGATCCAGACGTGCTGGCCGACGCCTGCTGGGCTCTGTCCTACCTGTCCGACGGGCCCAACGAGAAGATCCAGACGGTCATTGACTCGGGGGTTTGCCGCAGACTGGTGGAGCTGCTCATGTAAGGAACCGACGTCCCCTCATTTACACAGTCGGACAGCAGTTATTTGAATCGACCTGAATCATGAAGAGTCTCTAGCTGATGATATGTCGCCAGGTGTCCAGTTACAATCGCAACATACATTATCTCAGGGACTGACAAAGAAAACCTCAGGGTGCAAAACGTTTCAGGAAATCAATTCAGACTCAAAGTAGAAACGATTGACGGCACGCGGATCTGCATTCGCCTCGGCCACGTTCATGGTCGGATCGTTGTTTACCTCTGAATATAATGTTCTTGTGCAGTCGGCCCCGATGGCTGTTCACGCGACTCTTTTTTCTGTCATTACCTCGGATCGGGCTCAAGAGACAAATGTCTTTACAGATGTATTCATCTGTAAAAGTCTGAGCCTGAAACAAGTTCTTAATTCTCTACAACAGGCCGTGAGAACAAAGTAGCATCACCCACAGAGCCACCGCAGCCACCGCAGGAAAAAGTGAAAGTGTTTGTGTGTGTGTGTCTATAGGCACAGTGACTATAAGGTGGTGTCTCCTGCTCTACGTGCGGTCGGCAACATCGTGACGGGAGATGACATCCAGACTCAGGTTAGAGGCTCAGCTCCTCACAAGTCGACTGATTTCATCTCTCTGATTGGTTGTCCAGGGATTTGACGTGAAGTTGTGTCCCCCCCCCCCCGGTGTCTTTTGTCTGCACGTTTGTCACCTCAGGTAATCTTGAACTGTTCGGCACTGCCCTGTTTACTCCACCTCCTCAGCAGCCCCAAGGAGTCCATCAAGAAGGAGGCGTGCTGGACCGTGTCCAACATCACGGCGGGAAACCGAGCTCAGATTCAGGTGAACGCCCGCTTTTTCCACGTCGGGAGAAGGATGACCGTCACCGTCGTCTGCCGCTGACAAACATTTCTTCTTCTTATTCGTCTTCTTCTACCAGAATGTCATTGATGCCAACATCTTCCCCGTGCTGATCGAGATCCTGCAGAAGGCGGAGTTCCGCACGAGGAAGGAGGCGGCGTGGGCCATTACCAACGCCACGTCTGGTGGCACCCCGGCACAGATACGGTGCGTTAAAAAAGATTACCTGGATGCGCCCATTTATCCGAAATCATTTCACTCGACGATATATTTAATAACCTCTTTTTTTTTCTTTTGAAAGCAAATAAAAAATGTAACCGGTGTGTGTCCGTGTGAGCAGGTACCTGGTGTCTCTGAACGCCATCAAACCCATGTGTGACCTGCTGACGGTGATGGACTCGAAGATCGTGCAGGTTTCTCTGAACGGCCTGGAGAACATCCTGCGGCTGGGAGAGCAGGAGGCCAAGCAGAACGGCTCTGGCATCAACCCGTACTGCGCTCTCATCGAGGAAGCCTACGGTACAAAAATACATCACACTTTGATAAATGTGGAATTCAATTGTTTTCTTATTACTATTTATTCGTATATTTTTCCAGTTCCACCCGCCTAGCATGTCTCTTAAAGGGATATTTTGGTGATTTTGAAGTGGGGGTTGTATGAGGTTCTTATGCATAGTTAATATGTTACCTTATGGAGATGGTGATCAGCGATGTCATTTCACGGAGTTTGGAGGAGAAGTGGAAGTAGCGAGTCCTGCTGTTGCAGAGGGGGCCACCGGAAAACTTATTTTTAGCCACATTTTTAAATACTTACCTTAAAAAGAAATATCCGTTCAATTGGACGCTATATAAAGTATTTTTTTCACTGCTTTAGTTTGCCGCGAGACTTTCCTTTTTGTTTCTTCCGAGGGAGCGAGTCCGCTAGTGTACGGCGATGTGTGTGAGAGGGGCAAGAGTCCGGTAGTGATTAGTCGAGTGCGGGTGTCACGTCAGAGTTCTCAGTCGTCACAATATTCGGTCTCCACCACCTCCTCTGCCGCGCGTGCGGGTCTCGCCTCCCCAGTTCTCTTGCACCCGTGGTCGTCCCCCCTCCCCGCTGACGCTGGTGCGGTTTAACTGGAATGGGGCGCTTTTTTAACCCTTTCACCGGGGCTCTGGCCAGACCAGACGTGCCAGTGTCGCCCCTCTCCCTCTCCTCCAGTCCAAGCGTCGCACGTCATCAGGTCTGTCAAGCCGCGACGCGTAGGCATTACGGCACAGCACAGCAGCAGCTGTGGTGGGCGGGGCGTGCAGCCTGTGTTCTCATGAATATTGATAGTCTCAGAATTCCTCAATGAGGGAGAGAGAGTGGATGGTTTCCAACCCCGTTTCAGAGGGTATTTAAAAACTTTTGGGGGGGTAAACAAAATGTTCAACAAAATATTAGGCTTAGCAGATTATTTTTGTATACTTTAACGTGCCTGGAGGGGTTCTTTAATACTGAGCTAAGAACGATTCACCAGCTGTGCGTGTTGTGCTTAATGAACCATTTTAAAGTTGCCTGTTGTAAAACTCGGGACAGATGAAGAGTGTCGTGCATCTCCGCAGGCCTGGACAAGATCGAGTTCCTTCAGAGTCACGAGAACCAGGAGATCTACCAGAAGGCCTTCGACCTGATCGAACACTACTTCGGCGTGGAGGAGGAGGATGCCAGCCTGGCACCACAGGTGGACCCGAGTCAGGGCCAGTTCGTCTTCCAGCAGCAGGACGGGCCCATGGAAGGTTTTCAGCTTTAACGCCGCTTCGCCCCACTGGACAGACGGAGAGCCCCCCCTTCCTTCGTCGTCGTGGCCCCTGCTGGCCTTAGCGAAACCCCTCCCGAGACCTCGGCTCGGCTGCTGGTTCTGCTCCACCAGCTCCTCCTCCTCCTCACACCGACGCAGACTCTGGATCTGTGGACGGAGAGACTGAAACTGTCGGTTCAAAGACGATTCACTTTCAAGATGAATTCTCTCTTCTACTGTTTTTTCTTTTCTTCTAGTGCTACAGAATTGTGTTCCTTTTGACTTCCTGTGATATATATATATTTTTTTCCCATATAATTTTAAATGAAATTAATATTTATGTTACAAATTAGAATCTGTTGTCTCCAAATCAGCATCCGTGTCCCTTGTTGAATGTGAAACTACCTCTTCAGAAAGAACGAAAGCATAAAAGAGAGGAACAGATGAATGATTCGATAACAAGCATCAGATACATTTTTCTTTTATTGTTTCATTGAATAAACCCCGGGGGGGAGGTGGGGGTGTGTAGTGGCCAATGTGTCAGCCAGTAACTGTACAGTATATACAGTACTGCTGTGTCACGGTGTTTCCATAGCGACTCATAGCGCCCATAGCGTCCTCTCCCAGACCCGGCGAGAAACCCGGAGACTCTGGGCATTTTTTATTTATTTGTCGTCTTGAGAGCTGAGGAGGAGGAGAAGAAAAGGACGAGGAGGAGGGGGAGGAGGAGGAGGAGGAGGAGGAGGGGAACAGCTTCCTGGATGACGTCGACGCCCCCTACTGGCTCGAGTGAGTCTGGAATTCTGGGACAGTGTGTGTGTTCCTTTCGCTGCTTAATTGAAGTGGTGTGTATTTCAGATTGATGGGTGCTGACGACGTGACGTGACAGCGTGTGAAATGAGATTGTGGTTCATCTGAAATTATTCTTTCCGCCTGCAGTCGATGACTTCATGTGACGCGGACGGTCGACGGACTTGGACAGTTTTTGTATGTTATATATACAAATGTGAGAGAGTGCTTGATATGCAATTGTATTTTCTGTGTCTTGATGCAGTCGTTGTATTTCTGGTCCATTACTTTGGCCTGTCGCGATAATTACATTATCGACCAATCGCAATATGAAATCAATCATTTGTATTTACCTCTTTAACAGCCATTGTGTCTACATGCATGCGTGTTGACATTAGAGTGAATGTCAGCAACACACACGCTGCTTCTGTTCCATCGTCTGTTCTCGTCGTATGATTTATAAATCACTGGTTTTGCTCTATAAAATGTCCGAAAATATAGATTTCTTAGTATTTTTCTAAAACGTTGGATAACATTTCCCTCAGCAGCGACAAAAATTTACTTAGGACTTGCACGTGCAACGACCAAGCTCGCATGAATTCAGAATCAACAGAGTTGTCTTAATATCGTTTATCGCGATCATTTCGGGGACAACATATTGTGCAAAGAACAGTAGTTATCGTGACAGGCCTGCCATTACTCACCCGTGACAGTTAGTTACGCTTTGATTTTTGTTTTATCATTTTGTGGCTATGTTTTTTAAGATGAAAAGTTTAGCGCTCTTGTTTTTTTTTCCATTCCTACTTAAAACCCCATTAACCATGAGTTGACAGTTTTTCTACATATGCACGTTTGAGTACAGCAAACATTCATCGGTGGAAAAAAACATGAAATCAATTTATATTTATGTGAAATGAAAAAGAATATTTGTAATGAAGATATGACCTCATGCCACATTGACTTGTGTAGAGTTTTCTAATGTTTCTAGTTTGTATGATTGCGTTTCATTTTATTATTTTTTTTTTAAGGTTTTGGTCCTATCTTTGTTTTCTCCTGTTGTGAGAAGGGTGGTTGCTGTGTCGTCGTCGTGGCTCTGCAGAACTGTCTGTGTACAGTACAGGAGCGTGTTGTTCACAGTACGATATGATGCAGCCACACTGGACCACAGACGTGTGCCGGCGAAGCTGACTCGTGAATAAATAAACCGATCTGTAGGCTACAAACCATAAGCACCCGCTACTTCATCACCCGTCACAGGGAAATACTGTACTTATAGCCACTTACACGGGCATAGCACTAGGGGGGAGAAGGGCACAGACTACCCAATGGTGGGGGAGGCGCTTGTGTACGGGCCCCATAATCTGGTGCTACACCCCTGGCTACTTAGAAGTTACTTTTGCCTTTGTTCTTGTGTTTCAATCAAAAACGTGTGCACAAGCAGGCTCTAAGATTGTTGAACATTTTGACTGTTCTAAAATGTCATACAAATTAGATAAAATTGTGTTTTTTCCAAGTGAACACCAGGAGTCGAGTTGCAATGAATGAAAGTAAAACAAATGTATGTTTTGAACAATTTGTCTGTCAATGGAAGAACCGGCGACGAGTCGTTTTTGCATCGCACATTGGGCATTGAACTGTATTCATTCATAAGCAGAAATTGTATTAATATATCATTGCCAGTGAACGATGCGTTCAGTCACACAGTCGCCACCTGTAAACCTGTGAGCTGGTCAAACGCTGCAGGTGGAAAAAAGGTGTTTCACCCTGTGTTCATTCGCATGTACAATCTATATTTTTTGTGTAAAATGTTGTCCTGTGTGTGTGCTGTATCTTTAAAGAACTGACAGCGGCCCATTGGTCATTTTTCTTTATTGGCACTGGCCTGACCCAATCAAATCCAGGAACCCCCTTCCCCACTCCCGCCGCAAATTAAGGAAGCCGATTGGTCAGGCGACAGGACCTGTACAAGTGAGGTTACGTTACCTTGCGTAATCATGGACGCCTGGCCAATGAATGCTATTGAAGTCTGACCAATCACGGTGGGTGTGGGCCGCCTGGGCCAGTTTCTTTGTCCCAGTCCAGTCCCGGACCTTATATAGTTATAGTCTGAACCAGCCTTCCGTTCCGCCCTTCACAATAAAAGCCCAACTTAAAAAATCACTCGGCATTTCGCAACTCAATGACAGACTCCAAATTAAATGTAACGCAACTCAAACAACACAGCTCACACCAGTTTCACTCACCAGCATTGACACGGCCACGGTCCAAACCCACGATCATCATGTGGTACATATAAATAAAATAAAATAAATAATAATAAATAAAAGTCCCTTTCACTTTCCTTTTCGCAATCGACTGGACCACTCCGCCCTCCATCTTCTTCTTCTTCTTCTCCCCTCTGCCACATCAACAGTGTCTCTGCTTGTTGGACACTCGACTCATCGACGTCATTCAGACCCTGCACACTTCTACACTAAAGGTAACATCTACACTTCTGCATTTTCAGACATGTATATATATATAAACAACATTATGTCGCAGTATGATTCAGAAGGGAAAGTCAACGCTGAACGTTTCCTGCTCCTCTTACTGCTCTGACAGTTTGTTAGATATTATAGTTAAAAAGAACAACTTTATATTGTTTGAAACTTTGGAAAAAGTTCACTCCAAAAGCAAGAAAGGGAGATTACACCGTTTTTTTTGTATTTGTTCCTATCAACAGCACATTGGCCCTGGTCCAGATTAAAAACCACTGTACAGTGTAGATTATGTGAATGTGGTTTCAGTGGACTTTCCAACAGTGTCTTTGGGTTTTTTCATCATTTGTTGTTTTTTTTCAAAACACAAAATCAATTCAAGTCAAATGAATGTGAGAGACATAGTTCTCTGAGTGGCTCAACTTCAGATGAAACTCTGTGGAACATCAGTACGTCAGAGTCTGATTGTGTATTTGGATCGTTACAAATGTCCACTGTCTGTTTTTCGGTCTCCTCAACAAACTCAATGCTGATATTACACCGCCGTCTTTGGGTGGAGACGGTCGGGGTCGGCCTCTGTGATTGCGAGTCGCTTTGGACAACAGGCGTCAGCGAGGTGACGATGTGATGTAAATCTGCTTCACAGATGTCCTCTTGGATCGACGGGCTGCTGAAGCTGTGCGGCGACTTATTCGAGAATGAGGAAATAAGGAACACTCTGCGATACACAAGGCATGGAGTAACATTAATCGGAGGACTGGCCACTGTTGGAGGGTTACTCCTGGGTCCTGTCGGTCTCTTTGTGGGTACGTGAGGGTGAAGACAACAACAGACCGGCTCGTCTAACTTGTCTGACTCATTCAGGACCATAGATAACCTGAAGTAAAAGCTTTATTCCTACGGGATGTTATGGGACCGTAGGACAGATCAGTACTGTTTTCTTATTTCTAAAGCTTGACACACCGTCTTCCCCTCCTCCCTGTAGGTGGTGGCGTCGGAAGCGTGTCCGCCTACTTGTGGACCAGGGGACTATTCCAATCCCTGCTGGAGCTCTTTGACGATCTGGTGGTCTGCATCGAAAAACTTCGACTGACCGATTATGCCAAGCTGCTGACGGCCATAATGATGTGATCTGTTTCTAGTGAAGCTGGACAGACCTCATTAAATGTAAAGTCACGATCAAGGATGTGTGGTGTCTGATTATTTTCACAAGTGTATAATGGAGTATGAAGCGTATTTAAAGAGGCATTGAGCGATTCTGGAGAAAGCTTGTTTTCGGACCGCGAACCTGCTCTGAAGGTGTCCTTGTCTCCCCGGGTGCTACTGCCGCTTCATTTTTTCGGCTTCTTTTCCTTCTTCTAGCTTCCTCGACTTCCTGTCATCGGTCCGAGAGTCGGAACAAATCGTTTTTTAACACTGCTAACGAACCGAAACACGGTCCAGTTTGATCCGGACCCAGACCACCTGGGTCCATCGGTCCGGACCGTGGACCGAGGAAACAAGTCCTCACAATAAAGATATGGAAAAAAAGAAGTAGCTGGCCGGACCTTTTTTGAATTGGTGGTTATTTTAAATATATATAATTTAAAAGATGTAGATGTTAGCCACTATCGCAGATTTCAGTCTCAAAACATATGATTTCTTCTTCGTGTTCCTGAAGTCAAGTTTTTTTTTCCGCCTGTCGTCATGAATGTTGCTCTGCATCTGCAAGTAAAAATATAACGTATAGCATAAGAAATACTTCAAGGGGAAATAACACTGTATCGTCTGACTTACATTCTGGTCCAGTTGCATTAATGTGTTCTGTACATATTTTATATTTTTTATATTTTCAGTTATTAGTATATAGCGTTTTCTTACATAATTCTATTTGTGTGAAGGGAAACGTGCAGAATAAGAATGTCATTGCCCAGTGCCAACCTATGTTTCACTGTGTACATGACAGCAAACTTTTTGAATCTTGAATGCAACAATAAAGAAAAAACCCTGTGATTTAATACATGGAAAAATAAAATAAAAAAAACTATCAGAAAAAAATTCAATTCACAACCAAGCTCACAAAACTGGGTTATTAATGTCACAGAAGATTCATCAGACAATTTGATGACACTTGATCCACTCACCTCGACGAAGCTGCTGAGGAAGATCCGGAGGAAGATGAGGAGAAGCAGATACAACCGTCGCTGTCTTCTCGCCTCATTTATTGTTCTGCCTCTCGAGATAAAATCAGGCCATGGGTGTTGCCGTAGCTGCAAACTGAAAGATCTCATCAGATTGAAAATCACGGACATGATCCTGGGTGTGATCCCTGCACTTTGTACGGGCACCATCAAGCCCTCGTGTCGTTGACAAATGTTGCAGTGATCACACATGAAAACACAGTGAAGACACAGTGAAGTGACAGTGAAGTGACAGTGACGACACACAAAGACGCAGTGAAGATGCAGTGAGGACACATGAAGACCGAGAGATGACACATGAAGTCGCATTGAAGGCAGACGTCAGGCCACTTTAGCTTCAGTATTTATTATGCATGTACAGCAGATAAGGATTTTACACCAGGGTTCAAACCTGCACCAAACCAGTTGAAACCATTTACACACAGTAACTGTAACATGGAACGAACAAACTAATCTTTGGTTGACTTTGGAAAATTATTGACTTTCTGATTTGACAGCGACGTCATGAGAGAGTGAGGGGTCGCTGTTGTTCAACCAAAGTTTCATAGTTTTTCTTTTTTAACCGCGCAATGTCCCTCTACTCTTGGGGGTCGAACAAACCCAGGACCCAGGACCCATACTGGTTCGGATACATGTTTTATACAGTCAGTCAGATTCTGGTGGTTCCAGTTCTGTTCTTGCACTCAAACCAACACATCCCAACAGCAAAGAGTGAGCCATCCTCCCCCCAACGATAAACCCCATTAGGGTTTGCCTAATGACACGCATGGTACCAGAACGCCCCCAGGTACTTCCTGGCCCAGTTGTCAGACCAGGTGTCCTGGTCTTTGTCGAAGGTGGCAGCTTTCACAGTAACCGACTGGTTCAACTTTCATCCAGTGCGTCATTTACCCTATTGAAACATGAGAAAAAAATGTTTTAACAAATTACCACAGATAACACTTATCAGACTTAAAAACTCAAACCAAGGAGTTTGTATGCTGCATGGACAGGGCTTTAATCACATGACCTTCTCTTCCAAAGGAGTGAGGAGAGACTCCAGTTCATGAGAGTCCTGTAAGACAAGATGAAGGGTGGATTGGGATCGTGCTTCCTATTGCCCTTTTCCTAAACACTTTTCCTTGACCTCAGTGGAAAACGTCACTTCCACTAAACTACCTCATTTTGTGACTGCGGATGTTGTTGATGCGTCTGTCTTGGAGAAACTCCAAATTTCAGAAGATGGACTACAAAATACGCTGCAAATGGAAATGCTTCATAGGCAATGGTAACGTACATGATGAAATTCATACACTTCTTCTTAGGATTTAATGTTCGTGCATGGCACGTCACGTTAAATATTGCTGCTGCAATGAATTGTTGGATAGGAAGCTCCATTGTACCCTATGCTAAAGGAGACAGGAAAGGTAGCATTGAAGCACCTTTCCTAAACATTTAGAGAATCTGAACAGCTCCTATCATGGTGCTGAGGGAGTACTTCTGGGTCATTTCAGGATTTAGGACTGCACCCATAGACAACAACAACACTGGAGGAGGTGAGTCTGTGGTTCCTGCTGACATCATCGTAGATGATGTGTGGGGAACTTGAATCAAAGACGTCCTGACAGTGGTGATTATCTGCCCCTGCACTGCCCCTACTGGTCATGTGCGGATGCGTAGCGTTAATCTTTTGAGGACGTGAACAACCGATGCACCAAACGGACGCAGGATGACATCCATGTCGCGAACACGTAGTTAAAAGCTTTAGGTGTTTAGTTTCTCTGTGCAGAGACACGGCGGTATCACCGAGAGGACGGACAGAGACGGAAAACAAGCGACACACACAAACACAGCACGCCTTAGTTTTCAGTCCGTCTGTTGAGCTGCAGACTTTCCTGTCTCCTCAGGACCCTGATTAAAATGTCCATCAGTTTCATTTTCCAGAATGAAGATAAATAACTGAAAAAAATGGACAGGACGTCTGACAGCTTCATTGCTAACTGATTGATTTACAGTCTCATTATTGATATTGTCTTATTGAACACAACCAACGTGACGTCAGTTAAATACTCACCGTCCAGGTGTCGCGGGTTTTGTTCCGTCAGTCGAACTGAACATGTGAATTCCCATTGGATGTGTTTAATGAAAAGAACATTAAAGAAAGATTAATAGTTTTAAACCAAATATGGTTGCTGTGGTTTTATGTCGTTCTCATCACACTGACGCATATTCGGGTTTTTGATGAGTTTGGTTTTAATTATTTGTTTGATGCTCATAAAAAACGAGCTGAGATGTCACGATTTAACAAACTTGTCTTGTACTTATTCATTAACAATCTGGCACTCGGTCCTGTCTGGATACACATTATGGATCTTTCTGTCTATAGTTTCTCAGTTATTCATTCATTAAATGCACTAATTTCTTAAACTTTCATATTTTTTAAGAAGTAATGCGTGATTATGCGGGCTGGAACATGATCTTTTGAAAACAAAGTCAACCACCTTCTCTTGCGCTGCTGTCTTATCACGTCAACCTGTTAATAACCGATAATCAACTGATCCTCCTCTTCCCAATATAGTGGGTGTGCAATTCTGGAAATCCAAGTTTCAGAGAACTGGAGACACTTATTTTTTTTAAAAACAAACCACACAAACAACATTTCTCAATCCTATTAGTGCTGAAATACTTTCCTTCCTTTTGTGCAACAGATTCTCGCCCCTTAAGGTTCTGCAGAAAGCGCATAATCCCAACCAGATGTTGGGGCTTCTTACGCAGCTCTCGATCCCTTGCACGGAATTCCTCAGAGCAAGGCTGCTGCTCTCAGACCAGTTTGGCTCTCATTTTGTGTCGAGCATCTAGTTGATATGTGGCCCTACCAGTGGTCCTAAATCAGTGCCTTGTTTGTAGGAACTCCATTCGTGGACTCGTACTCCACCTCCAGAGAGCAGAGCAGAGTAGTCGAGACACACTGATGTCAGAACCTCTGAGGGCTTTGTTGAACAGTGCAGGGCAGCTCTACCAAAAGCCAAGATGTATTTTGTCTTTGTGGTTTTGGGATTGCTGCTGTCCCCTCAGCGAGCACAGAGCGTCAGAGATAAAAGGGCAACTTGCAAGCCGGTAACAGCCAGCTTTTGTCAGGGTGTGGGATACACCACCACCCACCAACCGACTGGAGCCTCAGGCTACAGCCTGCAGCAGATTGGTCAGATTGTGGAGACGGCCTGTTCCCCGGCAGTGGCCACGGTCATGTGTCGCGTCGTTGTGCCTGAATGCAGCTCGGAAGACGACAGCCGGTTGAAGCCATGCCGAGCTCTCTGCGAGAAGGTCAAGACAGACTGCGAGTCTGCACTCAGAGCGAAGCGGTTGTCCTGGCCGCCGAGGCTCCGGTGTGAAGCTTTGCCACAGTCTAACTGTGTACAGGTGAGATGATACCAACGCTTGTGTTCCAATGGGGTTTTGTTCTCATAGTGGCTTGCACAGACTCTTTTGTTTTGGGAAATGCCCTTATTCGTTTCTTTCCTGATATTTCGATGAGAGGATGGATACCACTCGCAATTGTTAGATATGCAGCTAATGGAACAAGGAGATGCTTAGCGCAGCATAAAGACACAAAACCGTGTGAATTGCTACCCTCGCTTTGTCCAGAAATGAGAAAAATGAACCGACCAATAATCAACACATTATAAACATGATATTTTGGTTGCTTCATTTTTGCAAAACTATAAATAAAATTATATATATATATATATATATATCGCTTTACAGACTGACCTTAGGAAATCACTGCACTGCACAAAATGAATAGTCTCATAAAACAAAACAAAAAAGAGCCAGGTGCAAGAAAGCAAAGGAGGGTATTACCTAAATAGTCAAACTATTCCTATGAACGGAAGGAGTAAACAGGGCACCACCGCCACTGTCCGCAGGGTTAAAGTTTGGGTTCACTTGTTCGTAATTTCGCAATTTCGTTGTGTTGTTGTCTGGGGCAGTACAATGAGAATTGAGAATCTTGAATTTGGGCAACCACAGGGTCACTTTGGCCAATCACGTGAGTTAACCAGAAGGCCAGTGTCACATTTGGGCATGGATAAGACGAAATCAGAAAGTTTTTCTTGCACTTTGCAAAATAATGGGGAAATGGCCGGCACGTTAACGGCTGGTGAGAACTGCAGAAGTAAGACTTTTGCTCATTCAGACGTCAGATTCTCACTCAGATTTATGTTTCTGTTCTTCCAGGGTCAAGAAACCATTGTAGCCCCAACTTCCCCTGCCACATGTCAGACAATAAATATCCCTCTCTGCTCGGGCCTACTGTACACAGAAACCGTGCTGCCCAATCTTCTAGGCCACAGAACCCAGGAAGAGGCGGGCCAGGAGGTGCATCAGTTTTATCCACTTGTGAAAGTGGACTGCTCCCCACAACTGAAGCCCTTCCTGTGCTCCGTCTACACTCCGGATTGTGTGGCAGGAAAACCTCGGCCTCCCTGCAGAACCCTCTGTGAACAGGCACGGTCCGGCTGTGAGTCACTAATGAACAAGTTTGGCTTTGTTTGGCCCGAAGCCCTCAGGTGCGAAGCATTCTCCACAGAATCATGTCTACACGTAAGTCTGCCCTCTTTGATTCTAACATGGGGATTTACTGAGGATGTACAAATCCAGCTATTACTTTCCCGATACCGAGTGACAGTACAGATTACCGAACTCCTACCAGGTTCCTTTTTTTCCCCCAAATGTAAAATTTAAGTTGTACCTCTCTGCATGAGGACCTCAGTGGAAACATTTTCATAACAACATGAAAATGCTGTGTCCCAAATCAGGGGCCGCCTCCTTCTGAGGCTACATTTGAAGACCGATTGCGTCACAGCAGCGCAACTCGGCCGTCCCGTCGCCCTTCTATTTCTGTACAACGAAGGGTCCAACGGCTGGACCCTTCCCAGCCCAACCGGTCCCAGCTCCATTGCTTGGCGACAGCAGGCCCCCGCAGCTGACGAAAGACATTGCCTCCGTATGCCTCCTAGACGACGTCTTCCGAAGGAGGCCGGCCTTGAACTGGGAGACGGCTAGTCAGTCACCCTGACTTTGTGAATGTCTCCGGTAGCTTCAATACTGAATTCGTATCTGTGCTCATGATGATCCTTGTCATATTTACTTTATAAGGACATATAAGCACGACGAGAAAAGAGGGCATGTGCACTCGTGGGTGAAGAAAACTACAGGAGCAAAACTATTGTTCAGACTTCACTGATTTATGTTTCTGTTTGTACATCCAGGGTCAAGACAGCATTGTTACTCAAACATCAGTTGCAACATGTCAGACAATCAGTGTCCCGCTCTGCAAAGACCTGCCTTACACTGAGACTGCGATGCCCAATGTTCTCGGCCACAAAACTCAGGAGGAGGTGGGCCTGGACATAAATGTATTTTATCCACTTGTGAAAGTGGAGTGCTCCGCTCACCTGAAGCCCTTCCTGTGCTCCGTCTACACTCCGGAGTGTGCGGCGGGAAACGTCCGGCGTCCCTGTAGAACGCTCTGTGAACAGGCACGGTCCGGCTGTGAGTCAGTGATGAACAAGTTTGGCCTCAAGTGGCCCGAAGTCCTCAGCTGTGAAGCATTCACCACAGAATCGTGTGAACACGTAAGTCTGACCTCTTTGTTACCATTTACAGGATTTTTAGGGATTAACAGCTAACACTTTGGTCTGAACACCTTTGGGTGATCATACGTTCATTCAAACAGATCTGTTGGCACAGGGAACAATATGTCTGGTAAACCCAGTACACTCTGTGAGGCTTTCTGTCCATTTGTCTTCAGCTAGAGATACACTTATAGCCACGTGTTTGTGTAGACAACCTTGAGTGTAATTGTTCACATACTTGCTATGTACTATGCATGTTTCCACTAGAGGGCACACCATAGAACTAAAACCAAAGATAACTGCTGTATTTGCATTGTGCAAATTAAAAAAATATGGCAACACTGGAGAAGGTTAGCTTATGGTTACTTCAAAGATCACAGCTGAAAAAGCAACCATGGTGTCATTGCAGATGGGTTTTGAGGCCCTAAGATCGACAGTGTCGTGACAGTAGTAAGTATCTGGCGGTAACTTGGAAGTTAGCATCACCCTGGTTTGGAAGTGGGACAAGTAGGTCTTCAGTTATAATAGGACATGCGTTTTGCTTCTATGCCCAACCGTCAGGCAATGACCATTTTTGCCAAAGGTGTCGCCATAGTACATAATAAATATCTACCACAGGTCAAAGGAAATTGGACTTGGAATGATTGCGTGCACTTGTTTCTTATTCCAGTATGGAGTGAGCAGCAGCGGGAGGATGTGTGAGCCGATCACCATACCGATGTGTGAAGGTTTGTCGTACAACCAGACCATCATCCCGAATCTCCTCGGACACACAAGTCAAAGAGAAGCCGTGATGAAGATGTCCTTTTTCAACTCGATCGTGCAAACTGTGTGCCCGGTGGACATACGCCTCTTTCTGTGTAGAGTGTACGCCCCCCAGTGTGTGGCCGGGGAAGTGCAGTGGCCCTGCAGGTCTTTCTGCGAGAGAGCCAGACAGGGCTGTGAGAGTCTGATGAACAGTTTCGGCGTTTCCTGGCCAGCAGAGCTGCAGTGTAACTCATTCCCAGAGGAAATGTGTATAACAGTAAGTACAGGACAATTTGTTGATGTTTTCAAAAGCCTGCCTCATTCGATTTTTGACTGATATCTTCCTTTCTTTCTCCTCTCTTACAGGAAGACAGCAGGACTGAGGTATTTTGTTTTCAGAAATGTTACGTTGCCTCTGTACCCAAAAGTATTCGCTCAAGGCATAAAATTTGATATTTTACTGTAAAAATGTTGTTGGTCAAGCATTTCGTGACATTACCATGCTTTTTTGCTCCATAGCACCACTAGTGGTCACAAATGCCACATAGTACCTTTAACTGACACTGAAGCCCCAGTCAGCAGTTTAGATGGAACCTTGTATTTCACCTCAAAGTTAAAGTTTTCAAACGATTACATCCAATAATGTGTGACACCTTCCTCTTCTTGTTTCCAACAGATGCTTAATGCAGAAGCTGTTCTTCTCAAACTGAATGCTGGTGGATTGACTGTCCGTGGCAAATGTCAGTTTATTATTATTAATTATTTTAACACTTGTGTAAATGTGAATGAGAAACATTGACGCTCACAATCACAGATATTTCATTTTTTCCCCCTTTCCAGCCCTAAGTCTCAGCACAGCCCGTCTGCTATTGACTCTCATGGATGTATCCTTTGCAAGTCACACTTCATAACTGGTTTTGAAACCTTTTCTCCTCTGGACTCCGTTTCACCTGCTAATCCCAAAAGAAAGGATAGGGGTAGGTAGGTAGGTAGGTAGGTAGGTAGGTTGGTTGGTTGGTAGGTAGGTAGGTAGGTAGGTAGGTAGGTTGGTTGGTTGGTAGGTAGGTAGGTAGGTAGGTAGGTTGGTTGGTTGGTAGGTAGGTAGGTAGGTAGGTAGGTAGGTTGGTTGGTTGGTTGGTTGGTTGGTTGATTGGTTGGTTGCTTAGTTGGTTGGTTGGTTGGTTGGTTGCTAAGGTGTTTGGTTGGTTCGTTGGTTGCTAAGTTGATTGGTTGGTTGGTTGGTTGTTTGGTTGGTTGGTTGGTTGGTTGCTAAGGTGTTTGGTTGGTTGGTTGGTTGCTAAGTTGTTTGGTTGGTAGGTTGGTTCTTTGGTTGTTTATTTCTTTGGTTGGTTGGAAGGTTGTTTGTTTGATTTTCTTGTTTGGTTGGTCGGTAGGTTATCTGTTTGATTTGTTGTTTGGTTGGTTGGTCATTTGTTTGAGGATCAGATGTGGGTTGGCGTCCACCTGGAGCAGCTTCCGGCCCACCAGGTGAGGTTGCACAGTGTTAATTAAGTTTGAGAAGTCCACAAAGACCAGTCTGATGATTGACTTGGGCTTCTCAAGATAGTTATAGGCTCTGTGCATCAGTATAGCGTCATCCACCCCGTGGCTTCCCCACTTTTGGTTTTCCCAGCCTGATCCTGGTGTAAACTGGCAGTTGAGTCTGAAATATGAGTCATTTTACCCAAAAATGTGGATATATTTTGTTTTGTTTTGTTTTTGTCCTACAAGAGGGAATTGGTTTTTTTTGTATCACGGCAGCCTGAAAACATAAAATCCCGACTAACCAGTGATGGGTCATGAATCTGTCATCTTTGGTCATTTTGAGCCACTTTGAAACTGTGTGTTGAGCTGTGGGTTTTAAATGCATTGGAACTCTTTAACAGCACGTTCAGGCAGACAAGACCAGAGACCTGGACGTGGTGGAGTTCTTCAAACTGGAGCATTACGTGGCCGTTATCAGGAGGGAGTATGTGGAGAGCTACGAGAGAACAAATCCCTCCTCCGTCACTCAAACCCAAATGAAAAGGGCTCTGGCTGTCCGTGGTAAATACCCACTAGACTAAATGTACATAAATCATCATTTACCTTAGGCTCTTGTTTGCGTTTCATCCGCCATTGTCTCCGTCATGCAGAATTCAGTTTAGACGATGAAACCTTCAGGAGTCTGTGGCTGGAGTTCGGCTCCCGAGGTGGGATCAACTACGACGAGTACGTGGCACTGGTGACGAAACTTCAGATCCTCAAAGGTAAATGTCAGCCGGGCGACGCAGTCGTCCACATTGTCGAATGTGGAGTTGTTTTTGTTTAACTCGTCCAGCTGCAGTAATTTCACAAATGTCCAAACGGAAGTGTATTTTCTGATATAGAAATTTTGAAACCTCTTTCTGTCAAATTTAAGAGTTTGAACTGCAACTGACGGATGAAAACTCCTGACGCAGGAGGACCTGCAACAACATTTGAATGTGTTGTTCATTTCGAGTATGAAGCCAGTTTCCATGTTAAGAATATGAATTCTGTCCCAGATCGTTTCAAGGCCCATCTGCTGAGTTTGCCATGTGACTGCCAAGTCGCCAGCTTCTCCTTCAAGCAGGTGAGTTCACAGTAAATCTGACAGATTTTGTACATTTTGTTTGTTGAGAAAATAGTTTAGAGTCACAGTTTTCACCCAGAAAACAATCTGAAGTGAATAAATCAGATGAGCAGTAGCTGGGAGGATAATTTAAGGCCGTCGGGTCAATCTGTTTTATAGCAAATTTAAAAAATGTACCGCATAACAAAGGTTTTCTGATCCTCAGTCATTAATTGGAAGTGTCTGTTTATTTTCATTTCTATATTTAGCTAGCAGAACATCAAGCTGAACCAGTTTGATGCTAACGAAAGAAGTTCATTGCTTTCATATCTGAATTTGAGCAAACGAAAAATTGTAAATTGAATTTGAGATCTGAAATTTTGTATCTGAATACCAAAGTAAAATAATTTCAAAGAGGTGAATTCCGAACAAATAAATTCAGATACATGTTTTTCAAAATAAAATATTTCAATATGAATTATTCAGTGGCTGTTAAAGTTCAAAGACTTATGTCTCTTATTTGCTTCCATACTTTCAGCATTCGAGGCAGTTTAATGCTTTTCAGTCGTATTGCAAAAATTGTGCTCTAATCTTTTATATTTTATTCAATAAATGTTGTATTATTCTTTTTAAAAGATAGATTATTGAAGTTTTTGTCTATTTACTTCTAGTGTGTTAATTAATAAATTATTTATTTCTCTCTTCTCAGTTCATGAATTCAGCTATAATCTGAGGAGGAAACCAGAGCTGAGCTGAAAGAACCAGAGGAAGAATGTTTTTTTTAATTTTATTTAGTCGCACAGAGCTGTAGGGATGAATATACATAAAATAAACCGTCATTGTTAACGTACAGAAATATTCAAGGGACACAAATATTATTACAGTATTCAGAGAATTAGCACTGACTGATTGGAAAAGTAACAGCCCCTCCCATGCTTTTTTTTATTATTCCATTAGTTTTATGCTCAGTTGCTCAAACATAAGAGTTATCGGTGTTATTATGATTAAATTGTACGACACATTCAGACATACTTTGTGCTTCAATAAAAGCTCATGGCCAAATACTCCTCAAAACAACTCATCTTTGAAAGAGGGGGGTCATTAAACTCAGACAAAATGAATATTTGCTCCTTAAGAAATTAGAAAAATATCAAGTGGAAACCCATCATGACGTCATCCATTGGTTTGTGAGCTGCCATTTTCAAGCCTCGAGTTTAGATGGCGACCAGCGCCATCTTGTTTTTTTGAAACCTGAAGTAACTGTATCTGGAGAGGCAGGGGGCGTGGCCTGACTGAGAGCTCGTCCACTGTGCGCCCCCCACCTCCACCCGCAACCATGCACCGATTGGAAGGCTCCAGCTGTCAATCGCTTTGCGGTCCATTTGACTTTAAATGGACCATAATGTACCAAATGAACATCATGTATAGAGGAAGACTTGAAACTATAGATTGAACCATAAACTTTTTAGGAAAATGTTTACTGACGTTATAAATCAAGTGAGAAGTGGAGTCGCCCTCTGCTGGTGATTCTAGAGAATACAGGCTTTGGACACAACCCAGAGTCTACGTCTATTTTTATATGGTATATATATATATATAAATAAATAAAAATTAGTTTCACTTTCCCCTCCCGGAACTATATAATCCTCCTCGTCCACTCCCTTGTGCCACATCGAAAGTCTCTCTGCTTGTTGGACACTCGACTCCTGAGCTTTGTCCGTCTCCAACACAAATCAGTTTGACCTCATTCAGATGCCGCAGTCATTTCCTCTAAAGGTAATATCTACAGTGCTGCAATAATTCATTATCATGTACATGCAATACAAATTTTCATCGTGTGATTCAGTAGCGGAGGGGAAAGTTAACACCAAACGTTTTCTGCTCCTCTTACTGTTGTGACAGTTTGTTAGATATCATAGTTAAAAAAACGTTTACATTGTTTTAAACTCTCTCTTAGATTTGAAAAAAGTTAACTCAATGTATGAAAGCAAGACGGAAACATGACGATTACATTTTTTATTTGTTCCTGTCCGCACCACATTGGTCCTGGTCTCGAATAAATCAGAATCAGAATCAGAATCCGTTTTATTGCCAGGTAAGTAACAGGTTACATACAAGGATTTTTTTAGGTGTTATTAAGGTGCATTTAGCAGTCAATATATATACACAGAATTAGAAAAAGAATATAGAATAAAATAAAATAAAATAGAATAAAATAGGATAAAATGAAAGAAAAATTCACATTATTTACAATAAATAAACAAAAGCCACTGTGTATAGAGTCTGTGAAGTAAGTTAATGATGTGTTGGGGGTGTTCTGTGACTGAGCTCTTCATTGAAGGGAGGATCAGCAGCTGGAGTAATGGCCACTGTTTTTATATATATATATATATAATGTATGTGCATATGTAAATATATTTGTATATATATAATGTATGTGTGTGTTTGTGTGTGTGTGTATATATATATATATATATATATATATATATATATGTGAGCATGTATATATATAATGTGTGTGTGTGTGTGTGTGTGTGTATATATAAATAATGTATGTGTCACGCTTTCACGAAATGGCAGGAAAGAACCCAATAGCACGACACACAAGAAGATGCAGAGCAGTTCAGCTGCAACAACAGGGTTTAATGGACAGGCAGAGGTCAAACCAGGTCGTCAATCGGCGAAGCAAACAAATCCAGTAGGGGCAGGCAAAAAGGAAAGTCCAAAGAGGCAGGTCAAAACAGGTACAGGCCGAATCAGGATCAGAATCAGAACTGAGGGAATAGATCGGTTTATACACACTGAAGGGCTGAAGAGGAGCAGGTGGGTCTGGGGGTGGGGCCGGCCAGGTGAATGGAATCGGCAGAAGGGAAATGACATGAGAGTAGGTGACAAAAACAGGAAACAGACAATGAAAAAACTAAAATCTGGCTGAAGTTGTGACAGTATGTGCATATATACTGTATATATATATATATATATATATATAATGTATGTGTGTATATATATAAAAATTATGTATGTGCATATGTACAGTATATATATATATATATATATATATATATAGTGTGTGTGCATGTTGGAAAACAAGACAAAAAAAACACAAAAAAATGTGTGTGTGTGCTTATGTGTCTGTATATATGTGCGTATGTATGAATATAATGTATGTGCGTAAATGTGTATGTATTTATACAGTATAATGTATGTGCATATATGTGTATGTATGTATATATAAAATGCATGTGCATATTGGAAAACAAGACAAAATAAATGAATGAAACTATAACGCATGCATTATCAAACATGAATCAGAGAAGCGACATGTTTGCTCGTATTTTTATTCACTTCATATATGTTCACATGTTCGTATGGTTATTCACTTCATACACGTTCACGTCCTGACCAGCACTTTGGCCCGACGTGGTTCCTCTTGAGTTTAATGCCTATAAATGTAACAGTGCGTGATTATAAAACCCATAGGTGCACGGGCCCTCTAGTGGTAGTTGTTGGTGGTGCAGGTGCACAAGCCCTCTAGTGGTTGTAGTTGTTGGTGCAGCCTCAGGTCACTATATTCCTGTTAGTTCATTACAACACACATGACCTCTTTAATGTTCATATTAAAATGGAATGTGGCGGTGACATGTTCATGTTGTTTATACAAGAGAATATTAGAAAAATTAAAAGAAGAGGGATGGAGTGTGAAAACTGGTGTGCCCCCCTCGGTTTGGTCTCTTCCTCCTCAGACGCTCATGGTGACCTGGATGAACTGGACACACACACACACACACACACACACACACACACACACACACACACACACACACACACACACACACACACACACACACACACACACACACACACACACACACACACACACACACACACACACACACACACACACACACACACACACACACACACACACACACACAGTTATTGTAAGTACTATGTATTGTACATCTTTTTATTTGTATTTATACTCAATATGAGAGAGAAAACAACGTTTAAATTCCTTTTTTTTGGAAACTTGTTGGGGGAAATCGTGGAGCGTAAACAACAGCAGAAAATCTTCGGAAACATTCTGTGTCGAGCAGCAGGAGGTGGGACACACCCCCCCACCGGAGATTTTCAAACTGTATTCTGACATCTCTGGGAAATTTTACTAGGGGGACAATTAGGAAAAGTTACGGACAGAAATGTTTGCACCTCCGGAGAGGTTCAGGAGAAATGTCCCGACTTCAGTGCCCCCCAGCCCCCGTCAGGATCAGTAATAGACCAACACTATGGGCCTGCCGATCTACCGGTTCACTGTCACCATTTTTAACACAATACAGTTTGTTGGCTAAGTTGTCCTGCGGCCCCACAGGGAAAACACTCCCCGCAATTAATCCTTGCCGTAACTGTAGCAGATGATCTGTGCAACACCCATTAATTACCGTCTGTGAAGACATAAATCCGTCACTGATGCGTGCCTGCTCGACTAACCCATCATTAATCACTCTGTTGGCTTGTTGCCGTGGCCTCAGTGAGTGCGGCTGAACCTGCGTTCATATTTTACTGTAGCTACAGACACCAGAAGAGAAGAGACGGTTGTCCGGCACAAGCGTCGGTCGGATTTCCCCGAAACTCGGAAAACTTACGTCGTCGTACTGAAACGCGGCGTTGCCGGTCCTGCTGGTGTCTCTCCTTTGGAACTGATCTGGAAAACAAAGTGGACACACACACACACACACACACACACACACACACACACACACACACACACACACACACACACACACACACACACACACACACACACACACACACACACACACACACACACACACACACACACACACACACTAGTTGATTAACTTATTTTACGTTAAGTTAAGTTCGGACCAAACAAGGCGTGAAAGTGCTTCCTCAGTCTGGACGGATGTTCTCTTCTCCGATTGGTTCTCATCAGTCGCGAACCCGACGACCAGCGGTGAAGGCAAGGCGTCACTAACACTTCCTGTCAGTAGCAGTTCCACTTCGTCGCTGCTCCAAGAAAAGAAATCCTTACTCTGACTTTTCAATATCGGTGTTTTCTCATTCGTGGTATATTCTGTAACTAAGCAACCGACTGCAGAGGGAGACAATCTGCTTTCGATTTACACCACATGACCAGTGAATGGTGAAGTGTGTAATTCTTTTAATTTTCCTGGCGGCATCTGGTTGTAAAGTTGCAAACCGCAACCGACTGGGGATATTTTATGGCAGCACACCGCTGATTCCATATCCCAGTTTCCGTCAGCGTCTGAAAATTCAACGCGAACGCCATGTATTCTGGACCGTTTTGTTTCAACAACCGTATTCAACACGAAACATGGAGACTCACACGGAGGTAGGGTCCACCTCATGTAACTATGACTCATTCAGAGTTGATTATACATATATGAACACGTAGTTATGGACAATATGTTCAGTTTCTGTGAATAAGTTCTTCTAAATATTACACACTGTAGCTTTACTGAGTGCTCGGCCCACTCACCGGTCAGGGAGCGGAGTCTGATACTGCAGCTCACAAACTCGTCAAACGGGACCCGGCCGTGCGTGCTGTAGCGCCTCATGATGCAGCCCATGGCCTGAGGGCTCAGGTGGAAGCCTGCACAGAAAAAAACAACCTTTTCAAAATTTTGATTTAACCCAGTAGTACATTTAAATGAAATCTCTCATCGTCTGTGCAACATTAGACGGATTAAGGGGAACTTACCGACCGTCCCGAGTCGGAAATTGAAACGGCAACGCCCCCCATTCCGACTCGGGGCGGTCGGAAAAAAACAAACCCCACCCGAGTTCCCCGCGTTAATACTCCCGTACCCATGGTGACAGTGGCCTGCTGCAGCTCGTGGCCCTCCATCATTCCACTGCGGTCCCGGTCGAAGGAGGCGAAAACATTCTTCCATCCGTTCAGGACCTGCGACAGCTCCTTGAACTCGGCGAAGCCCATGGTGCCGGAAAAGTCCCTCTGAGGCGGCGGCGTCAGTCAAGGATCCCACACAGACCGACACAGTTAATGTGCACTGTGAAATACCCGGGGAGGATTCGATTTTGACACATTTTCAGTGTGAAATGAGTGAAAAACCCGCCTTGAATTACAAGCTTTGGCAAAAGTATGTGGACACATTTCTTGCACTTTAGATGAAGGGCTTGTTTTTCTCAGTTTGGGCCGTTCAGTTGCTACAGAAGGAGAAATTATTACAGTGTACGCAGACATTTAAAGGCGACAATGTGCCGCCAACTCGCAACAGTTTTTCCTGTTTCAACATGACAACGTCCCCGGGCGCAATGACAGTTTGTTGTGGAAGAACTGGGGCCTGTGACTCCGCCCATCCTTTTGAACGTCTCCGAAATGAAATTTCCCCATTCATTAATTTTCTCCATTGACGTTTCATAAAATCCTTTATTCTGTAAAAGTTTTAAGCCCGGAACCAGAAAAGTCAAAAGGAACAAGACCGTGAACATGATTATTTTAAGAGCGAAAGGAACTACTCGTCCCATAATCCTTTGAGAATGACTTTAATTTAACCTTCATCATCATCATCATCACTGTAGCGTTTATATAGTGGATCAGGGTCTTGTGATGTGTTGCAGTTTGTGTTTTGTGAGCGTATAAAGTGTATAACGACCGTAGAGTTAGGTGGTACCAGTAATTCACGTTGCGTTGAGTTACATCTAGGAACTCGGAGCTCGGAAGTCGGGGTTGGTGGTTCTTCCGAGTCGAGGACGCGTTCGAGTGTCAACCTCTGACCCGCAGGTCTGTAGTTTCCAGTTCTGAGGTTTAATGGAACGACAACCTCGACGCCCGAGCTCCGAGTACAATGGAACGCAGCATCACTCACCGCTGACATGAAGTTTGCGGGTGCAGTGTCGTTTCCACCAATCAGAGACGTCGATGAAACAAGGTTAATTTCATACGGAGTCGTGGCTTCTAAAGGTTCATGTTCCATCGCTTCACGACCTCAGAGCTGGTGGTGAGCCAACAACGGATTATGAATATGGGATTTTCAATCCCGGAACCTCACTGTTGCGCTCTATGCCCGCCTCTCTATGCCAATATTACTATCTACAGTGAAATAAACTGTAAACAAAGAAGGACGACATGACGGCTCCTCTAAAGTGAAGTCAAATCATCACGATCGCCCCCTGGTGTCTGGCTGCAGTATAGGTCATAAGCCCCGCCCCTCTCCATGCTGGCAGATGGGACATGCAGATGTTTCTGTCACGTGAGGTTGTTCTTATCACACTGATGTTTGTTCACGTGTTGATGTCACGATTGACAGCTGACTGCTGATGGGCGAAGGATACATCCAGCATGTTGATCATCAGTCGGCAGGTCTCCAGGCTGAAGGCTGGAAGAGGAGAACACACAATGTAAAGCACTGACCGCTAGGTTTTTATTTGTTTGGTGTCTTTAGCTGCTTAGTGGGGGCGTAACGGAACATATATTTGTACCAAAATCTTTCGGTGTGGGCCTCTCGGTTTGCTACACGCGTGCCGAATGAACGCAGCCAACTGCACACGCAGACCTCGATTTGAAACTCCACATTTCTCCCCCCAGGAGCAACTGTGGCAAAAAGTCAGCTGCGTGGTTTCCCAGTCAACTACAATGACGGTGGACAAAGACAAAATGTCGGCAGTGTTCCACTGATGTACGTCGAAATCGCTCGTCCGTTTGAAACGGCACCGTCCTGAGGGGGAAGCTGAGGGCTGCTTCAGTGAAGTTTAAGCACAGTTCATCTTCAAAATGCTGCAACTTTGTGGATATTTATCTTCTTTCCATTTTATTTGACAGAATATTTATTTTGATTAACTTTAGTAAGCGTTCTTTTTACGCTTGTGTGTATGTTTTAAATGTGTTTCTTACGCTGATATGAGCCAGAGATGCCCGACTGCGTGAGGCAGCGCTGCAGCTCGTCTGCCGAGATCTGTCCATCCTGTCAGAGTCCGGAGGGGAAACACAAGAGTCAGAGAACAGTCGGCTGCTCCACAAAGTTCGGAGACGCATCAGTACACAGATGTTGACCGGTACTGAAGAGGAACGACTCACCTGTCCTGCCACGGCTGAAAAATATCCATAGAGAGGATCCTGCTGTGGAGACTGACAGAGGAGGAAAAACATATTCATAATATGAATATGATTCTGCAATTTTTTCTCTACTTGCGTAGATCACCAGCTACTTATTTTTCTAAATCACTCAAATAATAACAGCCCTTCAATCAAAATGTCACAAATGTCAAAGCGAAAAAAGTTTTTTTTTTAACCATTAATGTACATAGAAAAGAAAATCCTTTCTTCTATTTTTTATTGTTATATTTTGTAATATATTTCTGCCTCTTGGACTCTTGCTGCTGCTGCAACAAGTGAATTTCCCCGGTGTTGGATTAATAAAGTCTTAACCTTATTTTAAGGTATGAAGAGTAAAAGTAATCATCATTATTTTATGTGACACTATTAGATTGTAAACACTGAAGCAGGAGGTGGAGCTGATATTTCAGTCTAGTGGTTCCAACCACCAAGATGAGTAAAAAAAAAAAAAATTCTCCTTCTCCATTTAAAAAAACCAAACATTTTTTAGGAAATATTGGATGAATCTAGCCTCTCAGACAAAGTGTCCGAATACACAAAACACGAACGTTGTGTAAAAATCTGTATCTAACATTTCGTTGTATTTACAGGTAGAGTCTTAATCATAGTGAAATCAAAATGACGTATTAATCAGCGGGAAATGAATATACTCATTACTTACGTAATATTTATATATAATAAAGCAGATTTTCAACCCTGTGACTGTTTTACGGAACCTTTCCGACTTCCGCACTTTAGGGACGGGACGCCCTGTCCCGGGACGGTGGTGGCCGGCGGACGGACGTTTTCACTTTCTTACCGATAGGTATTTATGTTTTGACGATTACTTACCGAGCCCGGGACTCCTCCGTATCCTGAATATGCCATTTTTTGTCGATCCAATTGCGCAAAAAGAAAAACAAATGACGACAGCGACTCCGCCGGGTTCAACTCCAGAGGGCGTGTCCGTGCGCCGATCTACACAAACCACCCCGGAAACGACGGGAGCGGAGGCTATAAAGTGCTGCACCCGAGCCGGAAGCAGCGAGGACGACGGCGGTGAGTGGAGCGAATGGAGTGAGAACTGAAAACCGTCCAGGAAAAAGGAGGAAACGGTTCCGGACAGTAAAAAATCTTCAGGATGTTCGTTTAGTTTATGTTTTTATTCATTAAAATTTTCTCCAGAAGACTTGGTGCTGATTGGGTGAGGTTAAGACATGAAGGCATATGATTGGTCAGGCTTAGGAAGGAATGTCAGGGTGAGCCAATCAGAGGTAGTTTTTTGTTTTTTTTCACAAACTTTATTTACATTTGTAGATTCATTACAAACACATGTGGCACAATGTAGTATATTGATACAACATAATAAATACAGCAGGAAGGGGAGGAAAAAAATAAATAAGATTACTGAGAAGAAAAATTAGAGATAGAATCAGAGAAGCGACATGTTTGTGTGAGGTTTATTCACTTCATACACGTTCACATGTTTGTATGTGTATTACAATATACGTGACTTGTTTGAATATTAAAATGGAACGTGGCCGTGACAATTTAATGCTGTTTATACAAGAGAAATTAGAAAATTCAAAAGACAAGGAGTGGAGTGTAAAAACTCGTATGCCCCCCTCGGTTTGGTCTTTTCTTCCTCAATTGCTCATGGTGACCTGGATGTACTGGAGAGACAGAAACACACACACACACACACACACACACACACACACACTTATTGTACTAATCACAATCAGCTTTTTATTTTCATTTATACTCTCTAGGACTAGTCTCTAGAAAGAGAGAGAAAACAAAGTTTTTTTTTGGGAAACTTGGGGACAGCGAAACAGGAAAAGAAAAACGGTGGATAAATGGTGAACGTAAAGCTGAATGCCAGCAGAGCAGAGACAAGCGAACACAGCGTTTTCTTTCACGGGTCTACATTTACTGTAGCTACAGACACCGAAAGAGCCGGCTGTCCAGTATGGAAGTCGGTCGGAATTCCTGAAACTCCGAAACTTACATCATCGTACTGAAACGAGGCGTTGCCGTTCCTGGCGCCATCTCTCTTTTGGAAGTGATCTGGAAAACCCAAACAAACACATACTACTTGATAATCTTATTTTAGCAGTTTCTATCACACGCTCATTCGGACCCAGACCGACCATTTCAGTGAAAGAGGGAACTTTCACACCTGCAATTTTGTTTCTGAACAAACTGAAAAGTCCGAAGTTCCAGACCAGACAAGGTGTGAAAGCGCTCCCTCAGTTCTGACGGACAGAAATGGAGACGTTTGACGTTCTCTTCTCTGATTGATCCTCATCAGTAACAACTCGACGACCAGCAGTGAAGGCAAAGCGTCGCTAACGCTTCCTGTCAGTGAAGCATCACCTTGTCACCAGAAATCCCTGCCCTGACTTTTCAGCATAGTTCTTCATTTATAGTATTTCCGTAACTAAGCAACCGACTGCAGAGGAGACAATCTGCTTCATGTTTACACCACAATGCCCAGTGAGTGGTCACGTGATGTGAGTTTTCAGGTGTGTTAGTGTGGACGCCGATTATTTTGAATGCAGAGCTGAAACGGTCGTCTGGACGAAGGTCGATCGAGTTTTTTAAAATGAGCACACATTCATGTGGATGAAGCCTTAAATTCAGAGGATCATCCAGAATTAGGAGAAAAGCTTTCGTGTCAGAAACGTCGAGCGAGTGGACGAGCTGACGAGCTGAATCAGCTGATTTGTTCACTAAATAACAATGACTCCTCACCGAGCTGCCAGTCGGCGGAATTCCTGTGACAAGTATTTCCTCGGCCCACTCACCGGTCAGGCAGCGGATTCTGATACTGCAGCTCACAAAGTTGTCAAAGGAGATCTGGCCATTCAGGCTATAGCGCCTCATGATGCATTTCATGGCCCGAGGGCTCAGCTGGAAGCCTGCACAGAAACACACACACACACACACACACACGCAGACCATCATGTTCATACAACTACAGGGCGGAGGTCGAGAAGTTTTAGGATCCTTTCGATTCTGCATATTTTCCTGTAAAAAGTGAAGATATGGAGGGAGCTGCCGTGGACGTTGGTTGGCATTTACAGTAGGGATGTCCCAATCCGATATTCCATATCGGTATCAGGGCAATAATGACCAAAATGACTGGATCGGATATTGATCCCATACTTTGTAGGTTACATACCAAATAAATGCCTATTTACATATCTGCTAAGCTTTGAACGACATTCCGGCATCATATTTTTATGTTAACTTATTATTATTTAATTAACAGTCTACAGTAAAATTCGTTTTTTGCATGTTTGAAAGGTGCAGACCAAAAAACACTGCCAAAAGTTCTGTGAGACATAAAACCGTAGTATTCCATAACTCAGTCATGTTGCTGGCTGCGTATGTCTTCCTTTAGGGGAGTTGATTAGTTGTCTTACAGTTGAGTATGAGATTTTAGATTAGGGATCGACCGATACAGATTTTTTAGGGCCGATGCCGATACAGATTTTTTTTTCATCAGCCTTAGCCGATGACCGATACGGACTGCCGATTTCCTTGATGATATTTGGAGCCCATACTACTTTTTCTCCCTCAATTTAATAGTTAAATAGAATTAAATTCAGCGGTTGTCTCGTCTGATCTGAGGTCTTAGTCAAAGTGGGGTTATGGCCAAGGCCGTGGCTCGCCTCCCTGGGGTCGAGGGAGACGAGGCTCACGTCGCTCTGGAGCATCTCGGGAGCTCCCACCGCACCGGGACTCGTCCGCCCGCTCTCCGGAGGAGAAGGGGGAGTTGGTACCCGGCGGGCGTGCTGCGTGGCAGCCTAGGGCAGAGGCACCGCGACGGCGCTGGGTAAGTGGTTCCGGAGAGAGCCGGGGCGGGCAATCGGCTATATTGGCTGAACACTATTTTAGATGGCTAGTTTAAGCAAAGGGCATCCTGAACAATGCATTATTAATATTTAATTTTATGAGTGGGAAAAAGACTATCAGATTAGTATCGGATCGGTATCGCCAGATACTTATGGTTGCAGGATCGGATCGGACACAAAAAAGTCGTATTGTTCCATCCCTAGTTTACAGCAGCCAATAGCGCTGGACGTGCATCACGCCACTCGAGTCCACAGTGATAAATTCCTCAACGTGGGAATTCCTGATGACAGCCCGCTCCGTGTTGTCGAGGATTCAACCAATGAACCGGACGGTGATGAAACGGAGGAACTGCTACTGACAAGGATCGTCGCCGATTTGGACGTATAAACTGTTCGTCTTTTTAAACAGGAAGGAAATGTTTACATCTGAACGCAGCATTTCCTTCCTGTTAAAAAGGCAAACACTGCGTCCGTCCAATCAGCAATGATCCTTGTCGATAGCAGTTCCTCCGTTTCATCACCATCTGGTTCATCGGTTGAATCCTCAACAACACGGAGCGGGCTGTCTTCAGGAATTCCGCCTTTTCCGTTAGAACTTGATGTCACCGTGTTTTCAATCATATTTTTACTCTCACTCTGCCATCTTCTTAGGTATGTTTACAGTGAAGATTGTGATAAGAGGTTATGAGGGGCACACTGGTTGGACTGGACCAGACGTCAATCACTCCTCTGTCATTGATCACCTCTGGCACATCTGCACTTAAACGAGAACCTTGTTAGATCCTGAACATACGGTTCATGTTTCAGCTGTTTTGACACTGACAAATGTTTTGTCTCAGATTTATGTTAGTTCTGGTCTAACAGGCAATTGTTCTGCACATGCAGGTTCGAACATTTTACACTAAAATCAAACATTCTTTCTAACCTATCAAAACGACAGCACTTCAATAAAAAAGGCACTAACATCTACCGCTGTTCTTTCACTTGTTGAAAAGAACAAGGGGTGAACTCCGGAGCAGAAGTTGCTGCTAATGCGCCTATGAAGAAAAAGAGTGTACAACCAATCACGTTGCGATCTCTTAGCTGGTTGTGGCCCAAAAACACGACCTCGACCAGAGCTCCAGTTGCTCGTTCATCAGCGGCAGCCATCTTGTTTACAAAAGTCGCTGCTGGAGGGAAATCACTTCCCATTGGAGGAGATCCAGACCGTGAGTCTGGCAGAGCAAAATGAAATGAGCTCCCAGAAGTCGTCTAGGTCCAATGCTAGTAAAATTCAATAAGAGATTGTGAATTTCTTTTCTATGGTTGAGAAATCAGTGGTCTGTGTTCTGTGCAGCTTAGCGAGTTACACCGTTGACTTATGGTTTGATTCGTTGGTAAGGGCATGGCTAAAATCCAGTGTGGGGCCCTTAGGCAAAGCCCTTAATGCTACCGGCCTACCACTGATATGAGTCAAAAATCGACAAACAAGGTAAGAATCGTCAACGTAAATCAAGATCAAAGTCCGGACAACTGAAATATAAAACCAAAAATGAGTCCACAAAGTCATATTAAAGTCCTTTATGGGGTAGATCTTGAGCACACCACATTTATAAATCAAAAAACAATGGTCGGGGATGGTTTCATTCTTGCAAAACAGGCAACACATAGATAGCTGAGGCTGTAGCTGCCCAATCAGCCTGTCCTCTGACACACATACACACACACACACACACACACACACTCCTGCTTTTGTCCTGACCAGAGAAAACCCATCTGTCGCCCTGTCTCTTGTGTCAGATGCAGAGCTGAAAGGAAGAGGAAGGGAGGGAGACACTCTCATGTTCCACCACCCGACCACGCACACACACACACACACACCACTCGTGGAAGACACCAGGGATCGAGCTCAGGGCCGGGATGCACAGGCTGAATCCCGATTGTTGGGTTTGGACGCCCAGACCTCCCCCGGGGCCTCAGCCTTCGGGGAGCTTCTCTACGGGCACGCTGTGCCACGGGGAGGAAGAGGAGGAGGAGGAAGAGGAAGAGGCAGGAGAGCATCCTGCTGTTTGCTGCTACGCTGCAGGTGGGTTGAGTTTCATTAAAAATAAATAATATCATTTAGTAACTGTTTCTGTAGCCTTGTCAATATATCATCCTTCTCTAACTGTTCATCAGATCAGATCCTTGACTCAAGATGCCTGCACAAGCAAATGCATAACTTCCAGAAATTTGCATGTTAGAATATAATGATCTTCAAAGTACATTGAACCCGCAGGCTCTCACAGAAGAGATCTTTATCTGGAGGACATGAGTTGATTAAAAAGACAAACAACACATCAGAACATATGCATGTTTTTGTTTTTCACTCCCCGCCGTGTGGTGCCTGTGTGCCAAGTACATGCACATGACTGGTGACCGCAATCCCTATCCAAACCCAGCAGGTGCAATCAGCAGGTACAGGAAACAGATGGATCCGACATATGATTCAGCCATGACGTCCAACTCTGAGCCGACCCCCCCTGCGTTAACCAGCCATGTAGCCGTGAGTGGTTGACGGTGTGTTGATCGTGCTTTGAAAAACATAAAAATCTGAATAAAATGAAATGGATAACTGGCACATCCAATGACCGATTTGTTCATCTGCCAGACGTGTAATTACCTGTAGACACAAAAGTAGTTCCTGTTATTCAAGTGGTGTTCAAACTTGTTTACGGCTGTGTCAGAAAGCTACACCCGGTTTTACAGCAGATCCTGATAAAGCGTTGCTAAGACTGAAATTATGCCACAAGTGAATGTCAATGAAGACCTTAACAAGAGCAGTTTCCTCAGTGCTGTACTGTGGCCAAGATTCTGCTGGAAGACATCAGATCAGCTGTTTGATGTCAGGAAGATGTTAAGTTAAAAATAAAAAAAACTCTGCTTCTCACCTCAATCTGCAGGTGACGGTGGTCCATCTCTGAACTCCCCTGTCTACTCAGGGATCCCCAGCGGCTCTGGCCTGGCTGGTCGAGGTCCTGGAGCTCCTTCCTCAGAGCAGCCAATAGCAATGATCGATTGGGATCAGGGAGACTTTCCCCGGCATGTAATTGGCGGTCACTGCTGGGAGGGTCCGGGGATTGAAACCCAAAGATGTGTATGTAATTGTGGGCAGAGAGAACCAGAAGGTTCGGTTCCCTGCTGGCCTGGATCTCCACACTTTTACCACGGATGTGAGTGGTGCTCTGATGTTTCTTGTATTTTATCTTAGTATTTTGTGAAGGTTTAAACGGGCACAAAATCCACTCACCACCAAGTAACGGTAACGTGAGAACTTTCTTGTGTTTGCTTCATGCAGTGAGGAGGAACCTGGTAGTGGGAGTGCAGGTGGTGGAGGAGGTCGCTGTTGAAGACACTCTAGAAATTATGTAAGCACAGCACAAATTATTATGCCAATTATAATCATCCTACCTCTAATGCCATGTGTTCTCACCTCTTCTAAGCAGGTGTATTTTCTAAACTTCTTTCAATTGTAGAGCTCGTTACCTTAGTGTCTGACACACAGAAACAGTATGATACACAATCCTACAGGCATGTGTTTGTTGTCTTTTCTCTTCTCAGAACCGAGGACTTATATACAGATGATCAGCTGGATCCTGAGCTGCTGTGAGGCAACAGTCCCTGTGTGACTTTCAGTGTTCCCGGTTGACAAAGATATTATCACTCTGGCGCAATGCGGTATCAGGCATATTGTTACCGGTGACGTTTGTCCGTCTGTAAGTCTTTCACAGCGACAACTCATACATTCTTAATCCAATTTGGATTGATTTTAGCAATTTGGTTAGGGGTCAAGTTCAATGCATGGGAACAAAGTTTTACATTGAAACATACATGGAATACATTGAAAGGACATATACATGCATTTACAATTGAAATAGTCTTCAAATTAGTTGCAGATTAATTAAGACTTGATGTTACAATCCCTGAAGTCAGCACTTTACTTACCAGAGCGTGGTTGTTTTTGCAATGACCACCAGACGGAGCTAATTAAGATTCAACCTTTGGGTAAAGGTGATTGGGCGGGGAATTAGGTCCAGCTCTGTGACGATTCATTGTCTAGGACTTGGTGTCACAGTCTCTGAAGAGTCAGCGGCTCCACCTGTCATCGGGTGTTTCTTTTATCACAAGATACAACACTGTATCAATAAATATTGACACATTGTCTTCAATGATATTGCAAAACTTAACATGTGGATGATGAAATGGGAAACTATAGGGGGGGGAAAGAAAATTAGCATGCATCTCTGAGTGCGTTTCTAGATCATATTGTTGTAATTCTTTGTATTATATATATGTACCCTATGGTTATTGTTGTGTGTCTTTGATGTGCTTTTTGTAAATAAAAGTCAAAGGTTCTAGGTTAGAGTTTTTTTTAAAAAGATGAAAAAAGAATAAATATTCCATCTATTTTCTGCCACATAGCTTTATGGAATCATGTTTGCTAACTCAAGAATTCTTATAAACAAGGTGAAAAATATCACATAATGGTTCCCGTTCCCAGCACATTCTGGTATCCAGGGAAAAAAAAGAAGAAAAAAAAGTAAATCAAGCTGCAAAAGAAGCAGTCCAAGAAGAAATTGTTGAAATCAATATTAAGTCGCCAAAGTCGCCACTCAATCCAAATCGGAATAGGTATGTTTTAAATGTAAGGAAACAAAATATGAAAGAACAAGTGATAAAAAAAAGCAAGAGGCCACAGCGACCTTTATAGAACACTTCACATCATAGGGAAACATCCACAATAACAGAAACAGTTGAACATTTCAGGAAATAACAGGAAGTAATCCCTCGCTCCCCTGTGTTTACTGGAGTTTAGCTGGCCTTTTTTTTCTTCAACATTGTGGAATTAATTGTAATCATTGTTGTTTGCTCGCTCCCAGTCTTGTTGTGGATAATAAAATGAACATAAAAACAACGTTGAGCAAGATTAAGAAGAAGACGCCCCCTCCTGTGCTCCGCCTTCCCGCCCAGCCCCGCCGACGTCATCAACCTGCGCTGAATGTCGCAGCGGCGAGCGGAAGTACCGCCGACATCGAACAAACCGCCCGTTCCCCGCTGACTCTGGATCTAAAAGAGCCCGAGGATGGCGGACTCGCCGGGGACGCGGACTCTCCAGGACCGACTGGAGCGTCTGCGGGAGCTGGCGGAGTTCACCGACGACTGCAAGAGGCAGCTGGGCGACATGTTTGACTCGTTGGGGTGGTCGCAGGACCACACGCAGGTAACGGTCAGCTAACGTTAGCCGTAGCATAATAAATACACGAATGCCCATACTCCCATGTAAATCTTCTGCGACCTCTTCCACCAATGGACGTAAAGGATGTTCAGCTTCCGATCGTGTTTCCCCGAACCCCTCAATGTGATGTTTGTCTTAGTCCACGCGCCAAAGATATTTAACTTAACTGTGAAGAGAGGAGCGAACAAACCAGCAAATATTCACACGTAGGAAGCTGAAATCAGAGAATATCGGGAGAAAATAATTCATCCAAACAACTTGAAGAGCCGATTAATCGATTAGCAAAAATATTTGGAGTCGATCACTAATGGATTAACTTTTGCAGCTCTAATTGAAAGTCTACCACATCAGTTCATACAGGCACTGGGACGTGTGATCGTGTGTTTTTGATCGAATTTGTGGCACTTTCTCAGGAAGCGATGGAGCAGTGTCCCTACGACGCCGGCCACAGAGTCCCGGCGAGGAGCCTGGAGAAACACAAAGCCTCCTGCCGCCTCCGACAGATGGGTTACTCACCAGAGGAGCAGGTAGAGCAGCAGGAGCGATGAGCCCCGAGGGCTGCAGCCAACCAGTACTTTCCTTATCGAATAATCAGTGTTGTTGTTCGGCCCATAAAAATGGTGAAAAATGGCAATCGTGTTTCCCCAAACCCCCAAGATGATTGTTTTTGTTTTGTCCACAAAAGCAAAGACATTTAGTTTACTGTCACAGAAGAGCAGAGAAGCCAGGACATATTCACATTCAACAAGCTCAAATCAGAGAATGTTGACTTTTTAGTTTAGTAGTCGATTACTAGTCAATTAACTGCTGCAGCTCTCCACATTAAAAGAACCTCTGTTTTGCAGGCGGAGATGTACGACCCCTCCGTGTGTTACGAGAACAGCAGCGTCAAAAGCTTTGCAATGGGTGAGTTGTTATTATTGATAATTGATGTTCCCACTATTCACAGTTGGCTGGATCCATCCTCTCTTTTTTTCCATTTGAGATTCTAACATGAGATGAAATTGTGACGGTGTATTTGTTCCCAAAGACCTGTGAAGAAAATTGACGCTTCTCCCAAAATCTGGACGTTCGGAAAAACTGTTGTTTTTATTCGTTAGAGTTTTTTTTCCGTGATTGCTGTCCGAAGAACATATTTGTAAAGATATAGAACATGAACAATAATGTTTTTAGTAATGTTGTCATTCGATGTTCCAGCAGGTACTGATGGTAAACAAACTATCAAGTAGAACTTAATTAATAAGTATTATTATACCGAATTCATCGTCAGGATTGTATTTCCAATCTTTTTAAATGATCTCTTCATTTAAAAAGATTGTTTTTCAATCCTGACGATGAGTTCGGTCTAAAACAAAGTTTCATTAAGTGGCCATTATACAGAATTTTGTGATTTTTAAAATCGACAATTTAAATTTGTGTTTGTGCCATTTTTTTAGCTGCTGTTTCTGAAATTGGTCGACGTGTCTTTTTTTCCCTTCGTGCAGACAAACCCACGCAGCACCAGGTGATCCTCCAGGCCAGATCTGCTGCGCCGCTGATGAGGATGGAAGGAGTCTTCTGGCAAGGTATCAACTCATTTTATAATGGTTCACCACACGACCCGGTTCCTCTGATCAGCGGAATTGAGCTTTTTTCCATTAGACACGGAGGGAGAAGAGTTAGTCTGAGATTCCAGGTTTTATAAACGGCCAGTAGGTGTCACCAGAAGCTTGTTTTGAGCTCAGCCCTCATTTGTTTGGTCTGAACCGACATGCTCCTCCGTTGCTCCTCAAATGTAATTCCATTTAAATAGAAAGATTCTGTCGCTGTTCAAATACTTTTATTTGCAGTCTTTGTGTAATGTCTTAATGTCTTATTTCTGCTGACGTGTGTGTGTTATTTGTTCTGTTTGCAGCGACAGGGGTGAGTAATAGAGAGACGATGGGCTCTAGACAGTTCTGCTGCTCTGGTTCAGGCTTTCCTGATTTACGTGTAGTATCCTTTAATGTCATATCCTTTCTAACCACAGGGCCGGGGGATTCCCCCCCCCCCCCCCCTCTCTCTCTCTCTCTCTCTCTCTCTCTCTCTCTCTCTCTCTCTCTCTCTCTCTCTCTCTCTCTCTCTCTCTCTCTCTCTCTCTCACACACACACACACACTTTTCCCTGTACGTGTTGGGGAAAGTCCACCACATACATTCAGAGCTGTGAGTCAACATTTATACAAACTTTATTTATGTGTTGCATAAATTTAAATGTCAACAAATAAGAAATGTCACTTCCTCTTTTCTTTGAAAGTCCACAGCTAAACTGATTCCAGTGAAAAGCTGTGATCACTCATTCATTAACCTCAGTCCCTCCAAAACATAAAAGAGCAGTTTTTAGAGGAACTTGTTGAGCATCTTTATCAGATAATGGTGTGATCTGTGAAATGGACTCCGTGTCAAGCAAAGATTTCAAAACAACAAGAACATAGTCTGATTTCCAAACGTATTCTCAGGGCGTTTTCCCACGGCCTTGTTCAGTCCAAACCTTCTGACTTTTCAGTTTGGTCCGACCAAAAATCACAGGTGTGAAAGTTTCCTCGGACCTCGGATCAAACTGAACCATGGTTTGGTTCGTTAGCAGTTTGGAAACAATTTTTGGGATGGTTCGGACTTTTGGACAAATGACAGGAAGTTGAGGCAGCGAGCTGTCATAGAAGAAGAAAAAGAACCGGAATAAGTGCAAATGTGAGCGGCGGTAGCACCTGGTGAGAGGAGGAGACTAAAAGATAAAAAAAAGTCAACTTGAAAAAACGCCTAGAAGTGCTGATATGTACAAGTCATGTTCTGAGAGGATGAGAGAGAGAGGATATGAGAGGACGGCAGAGTGGAAACGAAAGTTCTCGCCGAACTGAAAACACGCGGATGTCAGACGCCTGTCTACAAATCAATCAGAGTCAGGTTTGTTGTAACGTCATCTCAAAACTACACAACTCTGCCAGTTGTAAATGTGAACGTCCAGAGTTACAGATTTTTTGGGGGAAGTGAAATCTACATGAACGTATATTCTGTGGCGAGTTAAATGGTGATCTCACACTATTGGAGACTGTTTGCCTTTTGTGTTTGTGTAGGCCTGTTACGATAATTACATTATTGACTTATCGTATGATACATGAATATGAAATCAATCATTTTTGTTGGCCTGAATAACAGCCATTGTGTTGAGCTGCGTGTGTGTTGACATAAGAATAAATGTCAACAACAGTCCAGCAAAGTCTCACTGCTTCTGTCCTCTCATCTGTCTAACTCGTATGATTAATAAATCACTGGTTTGGTTAATAAAGTGTCAGAAAATATGGATTTCTTAGTATATTTCTAAAAGGCACCATGTCTCCAACTTGCTTTGTTTGGTCCGAGGCTAAACTCTGGATTACATTTCCCTCAGCAGGGACACAAGTCGTTTAGGACCAATTTACTGCGAACTCACATGATTCAGTATTAAAAAGATGGTCTCAAAAGGAAGCTAATATTGTTTATCGCTATAATTTCTCAGACAATATATTGTGCAACAAAAAGTAGTTATCGTGACGAGGCCTATGTGTGCGTTTGTTATTCAAAAATGAATGTATGAATGTAAAAACAACTGTTTTCACACAGACGATGCAGGAACGGTAGCATCTGGACTCGGTTCTGTGGACCCACGTCCAGGCTTGTGTGTGTGTGTGTGTGAGTGAGTGAGAGATGAGTGACTGGATGTGTGTTAAACGCTCTCTGGTTCTTCCATCAGGTCAGTACTCGGGCCAGCCCGTCGACGTGCCGCAGAACCACAAGCGAGCCGTGTGCGACCTCACCGTGGCCGACCGACTGGCTCTGTACGATCACGTGGTCGGTGTGGTCCGCCAACAGGAAGCGGCGGCCTCGTCAGCCAACGACGACCTCTACGTAGACCTGGTGTCCAAACTTCAGAAGGGTAAGACTTTTCACGTGGGATGTGCCTCTCTGCCGTTGTCTGTAGACTTTTGGTCTTATGGTTTTATGAAATTTCTTCTGGTTTCTCTTTTTTTGTGTTTGCAGACGACGGACAAAACGAACCAAAGACTCACCTGGAGCTGATGGCGGAGATGAGGGACTACAAGAGGCGGCGTCAGTCGTACCGGGCCAAGAACGTTCACATCACCAAGAAGTCCTACACTGAGGTGCGAGTCAGGACGGCGTTCAGCCGCTCCTCTGCCCGTAGTCTGTTTGTATGTCTTTACTGAAAAAGAAACTGCTTGGCTTGGTTCTCACTCGTCGGGAGTGCGCGGCGGAAAAACCAGAACCCACGACAGTCTGAAACACCAGACTAACGCCGATGACGTAGCTACGGGATGGAAAGGATTCAATATCTACGTTTCCATCTAAATGTCGAGCGAATTTAAACCAACCTTTTTAAAGTTCACAACAAAGAAGAAAACAAGGACTTTTAATTCTAAATGTCTGTGGGGTCGTGAGAGGCTCGTATTTGACAAAGAAACAAATAATTATATATATATATATATATATATACATATATATATATATATGTATATATATATTTACCATTTTAATGTATATCTGCATTACGCGAAACAATTTAAAGAAACATGGATACTATAACGTATTCAGTGGGCAATCATAATCTGGTTTATTTTCCCTGGGAAAAATTTGGCTAGTGGAAAATCTGATTGGCTGGTAACTCTAAATCGACTAGCCACATTGGCCGGTTATCGGGAAAGGTCATTTAAAGCCCAGCGCGTAACATAGGTTGATGGAAACACAGCAACTCTCTCATGAGCAAGGTACCAATTCTCAGCGTGCGTTTGTTTTCCTAGATATTGCGTCTTGTCTGGCAAGAGGCTGGCATTGAAATCTTTCCTGTTTGAATCAATTTTCTTTTTTTAACATCGGACTCGTATTTCACCCTGCAGGTGATCCGAGAGGTGATCAACGTCCACTCGGGAGAGCTCGCCAGACAGTGGAGGGAGGACGAGGACGAGTCGTCCGCGCGATCGGAACGCTCCTCCCAACGGTAACCTGGAAACGCCTGTGACCCCTGACCTCCCCCGTCTATCTGGTGTCATGTTGTCGATTTAAGAGGAAGTGAATGATCGTTAGTGACTTTTATATTTAATTTTTAACGTCTTGTCAGGCGCCGGCTAAGCGAAAGGAGATCGGCATCCTCAGAGTCCCGCCTCTCCCACGGCAGACATCGTCGCAGCCACGACGAGCGAAGCCACGACGAAGAGAGCACGCAGAAGAAGAAGAAGAAGAAGAGGGAGCGGTGAGACGAGACAAACAAACATAACACCTTTTGAAGTGCTTTCTTATGTTTAGTTTTGATTCTTTTCTTTTTTTTTCGTTTCGCAGGGATTCACGTTCCCCCAGCGACCACCAGCATGAGCGAAAGAGGAAGAAGAAGAAGAAGAAGGAAGGGAGGGAGAAGGAGAAGTGACGTCAACAGATGACGTCAGAGGTCACCATGGCCTTTGTAGGTCAAAATACGTCAGACCTCATCAAATAACACATTTTATATAAATGTGGGATTTTGGAAAACGTTATAAATGAGGAATACAATTTCTGAGAGAGAACCACTTGGGGAAAAATTTTGCTTTTTTTGTGCTTCACAAAAACAATTTGATTGGAAAACCTCAGTTTTACAGTGTCATGTCTCCAACAAGACTCCGCCCGCCTCCTCCTGATTGGCTGAGAGCGATTTCCAACAGACCACTTGGAATGTTGGACAGTAGTGTCACTCTGACCACAGGGTCAAAAGTCACAGGAGGGTTCACACAGGATTTCTGCAGTCTTAAGGAATAATTGTAAATTTTCTAACTTGTAGTTTGAGTCGCAATTTATTTATTTTTTTGTCGAGAAATAAAATTTTGGAATGAATGGGGGAAAAAAGGATGTTTCTTAGGTCAACATTTTAAAAACACAAATCACAGTCTTGCAATTTTTGTTGATCCAATCTAAATGGAAACCATTGGAGGGCTCATGATCAACTTGTGTGTGTTGTATACACACACACACACACACACACACATATATATATATATATGCAGAAACTCGGTCGAAGCCACTTTCGTTGTGCACGTTCAGGCGACAAGCGTATATACAGTTCTCAGCAGACGGACTGCTTTGCTCCGAGAAAGCGAAAAACGTTTTGGATCCTTTAGCAAACGCGAAGACTCTATCACAATGTGGCTGAAGGTTTTTTCTTTTTAAATATATTGATTGTAGCAACTGTTTGGAACTTGCTAATGGCAACAAGTTGACTTGAAACTGAATAAAAAATGTGTCATCAGGACTCGCAATGACTACATTATTGACTTATTGTACGATACTTGAATATCAAATGAATAATCTTTATTGACCTCAATAACCGCAATTTTGTCAACGCGTGTTTATTGACATAAGAATGAATGTGTCAACAACAGTCCAGCAAAGTCTCGCTGCTTCTGCCCCCTCATCTGTTCTCGTCGTATGATTAATAAATCACTGGTTTGGTCTATAAAATGTCAGAAAATATGGATGACATTTCTCCCAGCAGCTACAACAAATCATGTGGGACCTACACACGCATGATCAAGCCCACATGATTCAGTGTAAAACTAAAAATTCTGGGACAATATATCGTGCAACAAAAAGAATGTTGCAGCTGTAAAGTTTAAGACTTTCTTGGAACTTCTGCACAAATCCAAGCACCTCTCTCTCTCTCTCTCTCTTTCTTTCTGTCTCTCCCTCTCTGCTGATGCTCGATCCTGGTCCAGGTATTTCTCACCCTGTTGAGAAGCCGAGACAGAGGAACGAAGGGAAGCCGAAGGAAACACCAGGCAGAGTGGATTCCGTCAGAGCCCGGGAACCTCAGGGATCGTGGACACGGGGAGCAGCCATCGGAGGGATGACGCTGTGAGGGAGAAGTGCTCAGGGACAAAGCTGAATCAGGTCGGAGGTTGTCTTTTTGGTTTTTAGGCGTCTCATCCTGGTCTGGTCTGAGACGACTCGCTCTGCAGAACCATGGGAGCCTCCAGCGACACGGTGAGTGGTGGGGATGTTCTGGGTTTTTGGCCCCAGGGCCCCTGCAGTCTGGTGGTCGGTACAGCTGAGGAGAAGTCAACCTGTCATAGAAAACTATCCAGGTTCAGCTGAACTAACGGTAGATGAAGGTAATAAGGGTTTTTATTTTACCGTCTTCAGTCCGAATTGGTTGATTATTTTTATTCCCATCATCAGGGGAATGGTTTTCTTTCCCTCGGTTCCACTGAGTCGGCGTCTGCCACAGCAGGATTCCGTCTTTTGAAGCCGCTGCGACAGTTGATCGATTAGTAATCGGTTCAAAGTTCAAGTCAAAGTTCTCTGATTTCTGCTTCTTAAATATGACTATTTTCTGGTTTCTTTGCTACTCTGTGACAGTAAACTAAGTCTCTTTGGTGTGTGGACCAAACAAAACATGGCCTTAGAGTTTTGAGGAACACGATGGACACTTCTCACCATCTTATGGACCAAACAACTAACCGATTAATCGAGAAAGTAATCGACAAAATCGCGATGAATCGATAATGTAAAAATAAGTTTATCTATGTACCAATCGGCCGACCTGCAGGGAGAAGCTCGCCGAAACGCCTCGATATAATATGTCCAAAACGAGAAAACAAATTGAAAGAATTTGGTCTTTACATTGTATTAATTACAACTTGAGAGGAGATCTTCATGTTCCACTTTCTTCAGAACAACAGAGACAACTTTTTTTTGAAACCATCTGGGCTTCATACGTCACGTTCAGGTTTTGAACGAGGTAACCACTCGGTTACTTTGCTGCCTTTGGCATTTTTCCTTCTTGTTTGTTAAATTTATGTTTTGTCTTTTCTTTTCTTTTTTGAAGTGAAGAATTTCTTTTCCTTGAAATGTCCAGAAATTGTGAGCTCTTGTGTGACTTTTGTTCTTTCTTTATTTTCTGCATTTTCATCGTGCATCAAAATGCGTCGGTATGAAATATGAATTGGGGGCAGAACGCGGGGGCAGCGTGTCCCCTCTCTGCCCCTCAGGTCCTGCTGGTTCACTCTCACCACAGTGTGACTCGTCTGTTGCCGCGGGGGCAGCGGATCGTTTGGCATCACTCATCAATCATCAAGCTTCAGTGTGTGTGACATTTCTTTGCAGAAAAAGGATTCAGGAAATCAAGAATAGAAGCAATGAACTGAATTTGATGAGAAAAATGACAGTTAATACAAGTGAAAGTATCTGTCCATGCCGCAAGATGTTTTTACTGGAGAAGAAATCTTGACAATTCCAAAATCCATAGATAGAAACAAGTAAAGTACTTTTTAAAACAAGAGAATTAGTCTCATATATTTCCAAATGTTAGATTTTAAATCTTGGCGAGCACAGAAGAGTTTGCAGAGTAAAAGAATTGTGCAAACCTCAGAAACACTGTTGGTGGAAGATGAATTATGTTTTTTAAGGTTTGATATTATTGTTGAAGTTGTGTCAGTCTGATATTATATACTTATATATCGGCCGATATGTGTTTGGAAAAAAGATCAAACCTTTAAGACAAAGAAATGTAAAAGAGGCTTGATATTTTACAGTTTAACCATAAAAACTCTATGATGAGTAACTATAAATAATAAGAAAACATGAATCCAACCAAATATTTCAAACTTGAAATATAAATTTTAAACAATTGAATCCCGATAACGAAACCGATACGTGAACTTGTTATCGGCCAACAGATGGAGAAACAAACGTTCAATTTCTCATTGGGATAAGGAAGAGGAGATGCACTTGATCCGGGCAGTTGGTTTGGAACTTTTGGGGGTTGAAATATGGAAGTTTTCAGAATGTTCCCGCCAAATCAAGGAAATCATATGGTCGGGGGGATAAAACAGTTTAAAAGAGCTTTTTGGTTCTCGCAGTGTGAAGCCTCAGGAATGTGAGATGAGTCTGAGAAGAGCTCTGTCCGTCTAACTCTCACCTGAGCAACTGATAACCTCCTCATCTCTTGACGCTGAGGCACGGGAGGCGTCGCTCCTCACGTTCTTCTGATGTCTGATGACTCGGGATGCTATCATGCACATGAAACTACACCTTTTGTTTTAATTTTTTATTTTTAGCCCGTTAAACATGTGGATGAACGATGCAGAACTCACCCACCAACATGTGTCCCCTCTGTGTATCAACATGAGAATATCTCTGTCTTTGTTTTTGTGGTTTAGTGAAGATTTAATTGTATTGTGTATTATGTTTATGTATGTGATGCGTATTAGAGCCCAACTCTAAATTTCAGACATTGATATATCGACTGATAAATATATACATACGTATATATACTGTAAATATATATCCTTTAATTGGCAATGATTCCCAAGATGTCATTATCGAACCTGTATGACCTTATGACAGAGAAATGTAATTGAGGCCTGACATTTTACCATTTATTTCTAAAACCATGAACTTTGTTAGAAATAACAAGAAAACACAAACACAAATACCAAATATATAGAATTTGAATTAAGAAAATAATCATTTTATTATTTTTGCATGATATCTAAAAACAAAAATGTTCATTTTTCTCTGCATTGTTCATTCTGTTAAATAAATGTTTTCATATCACGTCACAAACGTAAACTCTGATATCGATATGTCTTTGAAAGGCTCATATTGGTCGATATTATCGACGAATAGAAAAATCGGCTCTATATATATTTGATACTTGTAACAAACCTCATTGTAAGTTTGTCTGAGGCCTTGAGCAGTTATTTAATCAAACAATCTGCAGATAACTTTGTAAGTTGCTATATAACATTTCATGGAGTTAATAAAGCAAAGTACCACAGAAGTTCACTTGAGTAAATGTACTTAGTGTCTATTGTGAAACGTTGTCACAATTTAACAGTATGATTTGTTTCTTGCAACTTAAAATTACCCAATATTTCCCCAAAATGTATACAAATAGCAGAGATCAACTATAGTTCCACCTGCAACAGTAAAATGCTGCGCTTTAACACCCGTATCTCACCATGTTATAGAAAAGTGTAAAAAGAAATTCCTGGCTCCGCCTTTTTTCTGGATCCGTTTCTCAGGTCAAGAGCCGCCCTTCTGAAAAGTTTCATGGAAAATCGTTCTGTAGTTTTTGCGTAATCCTTCTAACTAACAAAAAGACAAACAAACATTTTAGTACTTTATTATGTTGATGTTTTATTAATTTTTTTTGCATTTGATATGACACAACATTTCAATAATAAAATTAAAATAACCTATGATACTGCTTCCAGGCCTCTCTCGTCTCCGGGCTCGTCGTGTTCACGCTGTGTGTCGTCGTCTCTCGTTGCCAGGACGAATTCTCCGGACACCACTCAGGTCAGAGTCACTGGTCACGATACGCCGTCTGTCACATGACACATTTTTTTACAAATGATACTGTGTACTTGTTACGCAAGTTTGTAATAGAATTGTTTATCCCTGGTTTAATAGAGAAAGAAAACGAAAAAAATGACATTGGTATATTCTTTTGAGAAATCAGTTATCATCCGTAGGAAAACCAACAGTTATACCAAATATCAAATTGGAATATGTTTGCTGCATTAAGCATGAAACCAACCATGAATTGTTTGGTCTAAAAATGTCAAAAATACTGTTAAATATGTCCCAAATTTATTGTAAGATTTCTGATAATCTTACAATAATAAACCATAAAGGTTAATTTTAAAAAATAATCTGAAATATATTCAAAAAACAGTCCCAAACACAGGTGCTGATGTGTTTCTCGTAGAACTTATATCTGGGATTGGTTTCATTACCAGGAATCACCCAAATTTGCAAAGGCACCTGTTGTTGAACTGACCTTCTCATCACCTTAAACTTTGTATGGACATATTTATCTGTGATGCGAGGGCTCGTCCGGGATTTGAACCCGGGACCTCTCGCACCCGAAGCGAGAATCATACCCCTAGACCAACGAGCCGCTCACACCATAAGTCTGTGCTTGTTCAGCTGAAGATCACACCTACGAAGGATCTTTGGTCGACCACTATGACGTCGTCGCCTCCCCTCCACCAGGTGAGCCACGCTGTAGCACAGGTCCTGCTCCGACCGGCGGGTCGACCCCCCCGCGATGACAAATAAGACCACGAGCTGCTTCACTTTGTGCCATCAGAGTATCCTCCGGAGCCGACCCGCCGCAGCCACGAGGAGGGGGACCACGACCCTCACGGCCGCAGCCGGGTCACCATGATCACAGAGGACGCCTTCCCTTACGCCACCACCACCGAGTCCCACTACGCCAAGGAGGACACGGAGACCATGCAGGTGGGGTGGGTGAGGGGGGGTCCATGTAGCAGCCGCTCCGGAGCTGTCGATCGTTGAAAAAAGACATAAAGAATAACCAGAGCCGGGTGATCCTCTAACCCGGGAGCTTCATTAACTGCTGATGTCATTGGGCTCTAGGTCCCGTATGAGTTCCCCGCTGCAGGACCGGACACGGACTCCTCGGGGGAGGAGGGGCCGACAGACTGCGACTGTCAACCTGGAGAACCTGGCTTCGCTGGCTTCGCCGGACCAAAGGTACAGACTCCTTAAATCGCTGTCACTTCATCTCCCGGAAATGACAAGATGGAAAACATTACTGTCCTTGAACTGATGGGGGCGTTTCACCTACTTGCCCCTCATGTATTTACGCAGAACCGTCTGCACTCATCATCCTGTTCTCCTCATTGGGGCGTTCACAGCAAACGTGAAGCAAATTTTTCTCACTAAGAGATTCTCCCGATGTCCGCCTTCTCGGAAGGGAACGGGCGAATGTACACGTGGGTTCACTTTACTCGATGCAGGTGAACACGAATGATGCCGCAGCTGCAGAAATGCGGCGCGAAAAATTTCTGCCCACGCGAAGCGGCAATAGTGATCCTCCGTTCATGATACAACGTCAGGAAGTCTGACAACAGTGACGGAGGGAGGATCTCGACGCTCATTGGCTATCGCGTCGACGCGTCACGTGAATATGGCGCTCGAGTTCAAATGTTTCAAATCTGGTCGAAGGGGCGCGCCGCGAATTTTGCCTGATTTGCTTCACGCATGTCACACCGTTCCCGTCGCCCGGGTCAGTACCGCGAAATTCCCGCCCAGTCGCGCCTTTGCATTGACTTTGTATGCAATCTTGTCGCGGTAATTATTCGCGCCGGATTTCGGTGTGAACGTGGGAATAACAATATCACACTGGGCCTTCAGAGATTAGTTTGCAATAATAACAGTAGTATGATAATAAACTTTATTTACATCAGAGCAGTTTGATTCCACATACCCCCCTTCCCCATTTTGTTTTGCCGACCCCTTTCGCCTACACCTGCTGATTTAACTGATTGGGTTTTCTTTTCCTTTAATCCGATATGATTCTTCTCTTGCCGCCAGGGATCCCGAGGCCTGCAGGGTAAGAGCGGTGAGCCAGGGACTCAAGGCAGAGAGGTGAGAGTCTTAGTACTAACATGTTTATATATATATATATATATATATATATATATATATATATGTATGTGATGAGAAAACCAGGATAATGTCCATCGTCAGAGCACAGTGGGAGATTAGTATTAGTTTGCCACTTGAGTTGTTGTTGTTGTTGTTGTTTTTCAGGGTTATAAAGGAACCAAAGGGGTTCGTGGAAGAGGAGGAGACGCCGGACCAGTGGTGAGGGAATAACGTGGAGAGACTCCACAGCACGGCTCCATCCCGAAAACCAAACTGCACAATCATTTACAACTACAATGCACAATATTGTATCTAGTATCTGTTATTGTTTTTGCAATGCAAATATGAAAGTATGTTTATTTTATCGTATTTACTTTAGATTCTTTTTCTTTTCTACTTTTACTAAATTATTACGTTTCCCCTATCATGTACTACTGCGTCAATTTAGAATTTCCATAGAGCAAGAAAAGGTTCCTCTCATCTAATCTTATCTCAGCGATTGGATGCTGTGCAGGGTTAATTCTGTGATAGATATGTTATATCATAGATGAACTGAAACTGAAAGTACAAGTATAACTGCTTTTTTTAAAAAAGAAGAAAACCAAACGGAGGTGAAAATGAAACTGAAAATGAGAGTCTGAGCTTAAAAACAAACATTAAAGCAAAGACAAGATCTTCAACAAAGAGGAAAACTATATATAAAAAAAGAAAATTTTTTGTTACCATGCATTTTCTATAGAATAGTAAAAATATCGTCAACATTTCAAATACAGTTGTTTTTAATTGCTGCTGCTGTATAAAGCAACAATGTCTAAAGGCAAATTGAAAATTTATAACAAATTGAGAAATTTGATTACAATTTTTTTTAACAAACTCTAAAAAACGTGTTGCTGTCTGTGTTGAGTATTCATGGACGACGTAGATGACAGCGATGATGATGATGATCTTTATGTTAGCATGTGACCTTTGACCTCTTGCCTTGCAGGGCGACGTTGGGCCCGAGGGAGACGACGGAGCCTCTGGTTTCTCTGGAGCCATGGTGAGGTTTTTGGCAGGTTATGAACCTTGAAACTATTATTGAAATACATTCATATATGACATTAATGATTGAGTCGATGGAAGCTGCAAAAAACGTGCACAACCCCAGCACCTAACTGTTTGTAAAATTCTAGATTAACCGTCTATAATGTTTTAGATTCTTCAAAATAAATTGATAAATTACCAAACAAGTTAATAAAATAAACTTTTTTTAACTGAATCTATATTTTGTCGACGACAGGGAGAACACGGACTTCCAGGAGACCTGGGCCAGCATGGAGAGCTGGGTCTGAAGGTGAACACACACACACACACACACACACTGAATTTGAGAAAATGTTTTGTTTTTCAGAAAACCGTTAATTTTTTTGTTGTTTGTTATCCATTTAAGATAAAACTACGTAATTCCTCCTTTAGATAAAATATTCACGAGAAAGCACAGAAAATGGACACAGAAAAAAAAAAGAAATAATTATACACGTGATAATATTGTGTAAATATTCGAATGTTTCTTAAATAATAACTGGTCTGGTTCTCACAGCAGCGTAGCAGGTTTTTTTTTTGTTTAATCATCTAACGATATCACGACTGTCGTGGATATCTTCTGATCATGATGATCGTGTGGTGAAAAGCTGATAATCATGTCCAGGCTAGTTTATAAGTTTAGGTTTCATTTTTTAAATGTGCGACTTCTACTGACAAACAGTTTTCTTCGTAAACTTATCTCATTTGGAGATAAATTGTAATAACTAACTTCAGACATTTATTTCCACCTGTCATCTCTCGCTCTCGACAGGGCGACGTCGGCATGGAGGGACCCCGCGGAGGAGTCGGCGCTCCCGGTGAGACTGTAAGGAAACACAAGCGACCTCTTGACCTCTCTGCGGTGGAAACACTCGCCGCAAATCTAAACTGAACGTTTCTCACTTTACTGCGCCGAAAAAGCACAAACTATGTTTGTGACACATCTTCATTTCATCACGTGAATCCGGTTAAAATCAATTATTGTGATGCTAGTGAGATTCCACACGTGATTCACTTTTTATCACATTCTTCAGAGTAAATGGAGGCAGGTGAGAAGATGGCGGGAAACAGAGAACGAGTGGAGCGTTCATATTTGTTAATGTTTCAGACGTCAATATTCTTATCACCTCATTGGGTGCCTTTTTTATTTTCATTATCTCAAGATCATGCATTAATCATCTCCAGATAACGGAGACGTCTTCATGAGATACTAAAATAACTCACTTGAAATAGCAGTTATCTCGAGAAAATGCGATGAAATGAACTGATTGAACTGATTGAACTGATTGAACCATGCACCGATTGAACGGTACCAGCTGTCAATCACGCTGCAGCCACGCACCCCAATACATCCGGTGCTTTATGGTCTGTTTGACTGTAAATGGACATCATGTATTGAAGAAGAATGAGCAAAGATTCATTTATGTTATTGCTTGTTAATTTGCATTTAACAATTATAGTTACATCAAACATTTGCAGCAATCTGCAGCACCATAAACACGCCACCACATCCTACAGTGTTTATTAACCTATTTACTTTGGGTCATAGTGTCTATTCACTATTGTCCTTATGGGCTCAACTGAAAAACTGCAAAGTCAGCTTTGTTTTTTTTTCTCTTATTATTATGATTTATTTGTGTTATTTCAGGGCCCTCGTGGTGATGCTGGGCCTCCAGGACCGAAGGGAGGTAAAGGTTCCAAGGTAAAGACAAGAACATGTATATAACACATAAATACAACAAAAAACATAAATGTTGTTAGATAAAAGTTTATACTACTTTTACAAAGATTTTTAATTCATTGTTTCCTGAATTTGAATTTAGACTTAAGTCTAATTTGTTTTTCAATCGTCAGTTTTGACCGTTTCCCTCATGACTCTAGTGGTTGTGTGTTCTCTCTTCAGGGGTCTGGAGGTGACAAAGGAAAAGAGGGTCCACAGGGTCGAGACGGACAGAAGGTCGGGGAGAATAAAAGCACTTCCTGTCTCTCCTGGTGTACGTGTGAACATTGTACATGAACTCCACACCGTTGTGTGTTTCCCACAGGGTCAGACCGGAGCACCCGGGTTTCCAGGGGACGTCGGCGACAGAGGCTACATGGTGAGAAAGTGTTGTGTTCATAAGTCTGATCAAAATATTTTTTGGGAAAAAGCTTTGTGTGGCTATAAATGATCTTTCAAAATGGTAATTTGGGAAAAATCTTTAAATATATATATGGTGATGCGAACGCTATGCTGCGTTTAAAGCGCTGGTGGAACATTTAACTAAATTAAGTGATATTTTAGTGAAATGTCACAAATTAATTATTTTTTTTATTAATTTACCTTCGACCCCGAAACATCAAGGGCATCTGTGTGTAGTCTTCACAATGGGGGAGATTATATTGATGTGTTTGATTCATTTTTCACTAAAAATGAAGTTGTCGTTTCTCTTGTTACGACAAACGATGACACAGCCTGTGACATCATGTTATTGGGTTTTTTTCCATCTACCTAGCAACAGGTTACGACCCCTCAAACTCCTCCTCTCATCGTGAACTCAGCGCACCTAAAATAAATTGAAGCTATTGAGCATCACATTCCCTAATTCACTGTTCCGGCCATTTTTTTCTTCTCTGTGTCGTCTTTGAAGTTATTTTACTTCTTCGTTTCTTGTTTCTTTTTCCACCTTCTGATAATCTGAGCAGATTATTCTCTGTTTGCCCCCTGCAGGGTTACCCCGGACAGCCGGGAGGCTTCGGACCCGGCGGACCAAAGGTACCAGCACCCAGATGATGCATCTCCCCGCATTTTCAGTTAATCCTCCACCGTGAGGTTGCTTCTCATGCTGCGTTCCATTGTACCTCGGATTATAATCGTAGAACTCGCAGTGACCGACCTCCAAGCCAGAAATTGCAATTGGGTATAATGGAACGCAGCGTAAGCTCCATCACTAATCTCAGCAGAGGGGTTTTAGTTTCCCAATAAGTAGCCTCCATACTGTCACAGCTAATTGGTCGGCAAAGGTCGACTTCACCGTGACATCACAATGTTCTGCTGAGACATTCAAGGGTCAGGAACAAGAAGCGGCGATTGTGAATATTCCCAGATATCTCCTCCAGCAGGTTCTGACGGATTCTCATATCTTGTCTCCATGAAACGTTCAAGTCAAGCGGGAGAAAATACCTGAATTAGCCTTTTCAGCTTTTACTCAACTCATTGCCTCATTTAGACTGTAATGTGTGTGTGTGTGTGTGCGTGTGTGTGTGTGTGTGTGTGTGTGTAATACTGAAAGTAAAAAAAGAAAGTGAAAAGACTGTAAGCAAATAGATACCAACAAGTATGATTACTATGTTTATTTATGGGATCATACTGGCGACACGTGATCTGAATGACTACAGCAGATAGTTTCTGAGGTGACCCAGATGCTCTCCGTTTCAGTCATCTGACCTTTTAAAAAGAAACCAAAACACTTTTATGTCTTTATCCTAAATGTGTAATTCAGGTACAGTTTTTCTCATTTGGTATATCCATTGAAAACAACAACTACAACAAAGCTGCGGCTGTTTGGCCACAGATGAATAAAGCCAAAAAAAATAAAAAAAGGAAAAGCTGCAGAGCCTGTTGTTCTTGCACAACCTGTACTGTATTGACTGGTCCACACACAGTGGACTGAGTGATCTGGACAGAAATACATTACATTCATGTAGCAGTGCAAGAATCAATAAAGTAATTCAACTTTTGTCAAATAGGCAGAAAATAAACAGCTTCAAGTGCTCATTTTAGATTTTTTTACATTTTTTATAATGAATTCAGAAGTTTTTGGTCCTCTTTTTTTGTCCAACCTTTCTTCTCTGCTCACGTCCCATTTTTGTTTTCTCTCCTCAGGGCAGCGAAGGTCACGGCGGCCTGCCAGGCAGTGACGGTGACCCCGGAGAAGATGTGAGTAGATTATTATGAATCTCCACAAGCTGTCCAGTCGTCTGAATATTATTTAACATATTTTTTAACATATACCGATGGTTGTCTTCTCAGGGTCCCATAGGAGTCCCGGGGCTGATGGGAGAGCCTGGAGAATTTGGTGTCAAGGTATCGAACACTCTGGCTCCTTACTGCGATTACATCATCACCTTGTTACAGACAGATGGATATGTAGATAGAATACTTTTAATCGATTAGGTTATTTAATTTTTTCAATACATACAGAGGATTACGGAATATTTGAGATTAGTTTGGTCTGAAAATATAAGATATTAAAGATACAGATATAAGACATGAAACCATGAGATGAACCATGAAAACCTCCACTCAGCAGCATCATAACATCTGTTCTGCTTTTCAGGGGAGCAAAGGGGATCGAGGTGTGGCCGGTCCTCGAGGCAGAGTGGGCGCTGTGGTGAGTGGGAGCAGCGGGATGTCGCCGTGATCAAAAATTAAACCAGTCCTTTTGATTCTAAAGTCGCAGGTTTGATTCCTGAAAGAGTACATGTGCTATGGTCAGATGTCTCCAGATCCACGCATGATTATGCATTTTCAACCCTGAACACCTTAAGTTTTCGCAGGAATATACATTTGAAGACAGTAGCTCAAGATTATCTATTGGGGTGTTGCAAGACTTTGCTGGGTGGAAGATTAGGACCATCAGGGTTGTTATCATCAGGACTTAATGGGAACTATAGCTGAGTATCGTCTATATGCTTTGGAGATTAATTTTAATACTATACTAACAGAGCCCAGAGAAAACATTTGATTTAAAAAAAAAAAACCTTGTTCACGTGATTCTCATGAGTCAAACTGACTCTGAAACTTTAACTACCGGGAAAAAACCTGCAGCTCTGGGTTTTAACGGACAATTATATCAAGAGAAAAATATGTCAGAAACTAACTAAATCAAAATAGAGCTGTTAATCATACTTCCTCCAAGTTTGACATTTTGGATATTCAAGGGTTTTACCCAGTGAAGCTTTTACTTCCAGTTCCTGTCTCGTACTGCGAGAACTAGATCGCTTTCACATCATTTGTATTATTTAGAATGGCGTTGATTGATTGATTGTTTTTGTGTTTTGTGTGTTTTGTCCATCAGGGAGCTGAAGGAGGACAGGGAGACGCTGGAGTGCCAGGGAAACCCGGGCCGAAGGGCCTGCAGGCCCAGCCGGTGTGTACACACAACGCTCAGAGTTACAACACACAAAAACACAAAATCCAGATCACTTATGAATATATATCGAGTTCATGTCAGGCCTCAGGTGGTTCTTCTCTCCGTCCACAGAGAAGATCTAAACTCTAATCTCATATTTAATCGCACTTTTTCAGTACAAAGTTCAAGCTAGGCTTTTATGATATCTACTGTATCGCAGTGTTTGTTCCACCGTGTCTTAATGTGGACACAGATGAGCCTTTTTAATTTTAAATTAACTTAAATTAAAAGTTCTCTTGTATTTCCACCCCTGGATAACTCCAGTTTAAGTCCGGATTTGTGTTTTTGTCATTAACCTGACGAGCTCCTTGTTGTTTCTTTTATCCAGGGGGCCAAAGGTGAGACGGGACCTGATGGTGACAAGGTGAGCTCTTCAATAATAACTGTGAAATGCCGATGAGATCACAACAACAGAGAGAAAAAAGGAAAAGTGTGTTACGTTCAGAAGTGTATGTTCTGGATCATCTGCGTGTGGAATGAGGACGCAGTTGAAGACTGTTGGGGAACAACTACTTTGAAACGTGGTCACTGTTTTTTTGTGAAACCTCCCGACTACAACTTCGCCCCGCTCTGGGTTTTTTTATTTCTTCTTCTGCAGGGAGCAGCAGGAAGGAAAGGCGTTAAAGGAGGAAAAGGTCAAACGGTAATTGTGCTTGTTTACAGCCAGATGATAACGTCATGGTTCTGTTTCCCCCATTCTTCACTTCCTCTTTCAACACCTGCTGGAATTTACTCACCAGTAAGTTTTCTTCTCCCCCTTCTCATCTTCCAGGGACGCGTTGGCGGCCACGGGGACAAAGGACAGGTGGTTATGTTTTATTTTTACATAAGCACACACACACCCAATGTCATAGTTGAAAACTTTGTTTTTTCATGAAGATCCATGAATTATGCTCTGGAAAACCATCTCACGTGAAGTCATATTAAAGAAAGACATAAAAAATTCCTGGATCCATCACATTTTCCGGATTTAAGTCTCGGATTCTTTCTTGGCCCATCCACCAAGTTTCTCGGAAATCTGTTCTGTGTTATTTTATTATTTATTATAATCCCGACCAGTTGCAAAAAACAAAACCTCCTTGGTGGAAGTAACCATTGTCGAACAGCAGGCAAAATGCATATATGTGATACGAACAGGACTAAAGAAATATGTTCCATATGGTCGGAGTCTTAATCTGAAATGTTTTGCGTCTCTGCCGACAGCGTGGACCAAAAGGTGCGGTCGGTCGCGACGGCGTCCCCGGCCCCGTGGGCTCGCCCGGCATCCCAGGGACCAGAGGAGAGCGCGGCCCGGTCGGAGAGGCGGGTGTGAAGGGCCGAGCGGGAGCGAAGGGAGTCCCAGGTCCCTCTGTGAGTCTGCAGTCTCAGTCATACATCATCTTGCATATTGAGTATGCACCTTCACAATCAGAGGAAGAAGACTCTTTCCACAAACTCGGCAGCTGTAAAATGAGATTGTTTTGTCTGGAAAGTCCGGACCAACGCTTGAGTTTTTGTTACATTGTCTTCATTTGATCCGGTCAGTCCTGGTTTCACGTTGCCATGTTGCGAGCACACTAAAGAACCTTACGTGACAAACCTACGTCCCGTCGCCATCACCGACGTGGGCTGCGTTTCCCTGATTCTTGACTCTGATTGGTTTGTTGACGGGCGTGTTTTGTCAGTTCGGCGGGAAGACGAAGAAATTTCGAACCGTCCCAAAAAAAGTATTTTCACGCTGCTAACTAACCGAACCATGGTTCTGTTTGGTCCGGACCCAGACCTCCTCTTTTGGTCTGACCAAATTCTGGTCCATTGGTCCGAGAAACATTTCACACCTGCTATTTTGCTCTGGACCGAACTGAAAAGTCCGAAAGGTCCGGACCGAAACAGATCGGTGTGAACGCAACGTGATCTAAAAGTAGAGTGCGACCAATATGGATTTCTTGAGGGCGTTGACGATACTGATATTAGGGGGTGAGAAAGGGTAAGGGTAACCCTATTTGTCGGCTAATTCAAGTCTGATGTTCAGACTGAGAGGAAGATAAAAAGTATAATGTGGGATGTTGACATGTGGAAATACAACCTGAATGGTTTCCGTCCTGCAGGGTCCTGGTCTGAGCGACCAGCAGGTCCTGCAGCTGTGTCGCGGCGTGGTGACGGCCCAGATCTCCCAGTACGCCTCCTCCATCCGGGCCAAGTGCTCCCAGGGCTGCCCCATTAACAACCGGACGCTCATCGGGCCCCCGGGAGTCCGCGGGCAAATGGGATCGCCCGGCAAACCCGTAGGTCATGCTCAAACATGCTGCAGTCCTCTTGACTCGTTGGTTAAAAACATGCAGCCGTGTATTTCACAGAGCAGAAGTCCTGACGCCGTGATTCACGCTGCTCCTCTGCTTCAAGAAGGAATAATTCTTCGTTCCTCCTTCAGGGTAAAGCCGGAAAAGCTGGAGCAAAAGGAGCCAGAGGTGTTCAGGGCGACAGAGGCCTGGAGGGACAGAAGGGCGAGCAGGGTGACAGAGGTAAGACTCCACATGCTTATGGACAGAAATATAACGAAGCTTCAATCTACAGGTTCGTCAGCAATAACATCAAATTGTGGGAACTGACTGAGAGACGACAACTCTTTTAAAGACGTTATGAACTGCTAATAAGTAAAAATCTTGAGCATGTGAATTAGGAATCTGACGACATTTTTCGTAATTTTTACAAACGGATATAAAAACTTGACGCAGATTTTTTTAAATAAAAAAATAAAACACTAAATTTAATGGAATTGTTTAAATACAAAATAAATAAATAAACTATTTTATATATTTTATTAAACTAAATTATAAAAGAATTCATTTAAAATATGATCAATTTTTTTTTTATAATAAAATAAAAAAATGATAATTATTAAGTTTTAAAAATAAATAAATAAATATAAATAAAAAAATGATTACTTTTTTTAATTAAAAAATAATAAATTTCTTTTCAATTAAAAATCTCCCCCTGTATTTTTGGTTCTGTTTGCTCATTTCCATCCTGTACAACAGAAGAAGAAGGTGAAAGTGAATCTCGGCTTTTCTCAGAAGTTTTTACATTTTCCTCAACAGCTCAAAAGGGACCCAAAGGCGCCGCAGGTGATCCCGGTAAAGGCCTGCCAGGACCAGACGGACCACAAGGCCTCACAGGTACGAAAGCTACGTATCTTGATAACTGTACATTTCAAAGTCAACAGTTTACTTAAGAGTAATTTTTTTCAACTTCTGCATGGTTTCAAATAATTCCTGCTCGTTACAACCAGCAGGTTCCCGCCTTGACGTCTCTGTTATTGTTTCCTCTCCCCAGGTTTGCCGGGTCACCCAGCAGAACCTAAAAACGGCATGGAGGGTCCCCGGGGTCCTCGCGGCTTCCCTGGTCAGGTGGGCCCACCCGGCACGGTCGGGATCGCAGGCGTGCCAGGAATTTGCGAGGCGCGGGACTGCAGCATTCACGCGCCGGTGACGCGCAAAGAGCAGGGTCTCGTGAAAGGACCCGTCAGTTCAAAAATCTGAGCCCGAACACGAGCGACAAAGACCACAGTGAAATTATAGATAGTCAGAGAGTCACCTGGGGGCAACCGCAGGGTCCATCTCAATGGTTTTTCCAGCCGAAATTAGAACTGGTTACATTTTTTTTTTAAAGAATATCTAAATATGTATATGACAAAGTTTTATAAAGTTGTGACTAATTCTTTCAGAACACTAACTGATGAAAATGTCAGTGGGCCCAGTATAGAGCCCTGAGGCACTCCGCTGAACGGGAATCACACCAGCAGAGACTTTTCCATCCGAGCTGCTCAAAGCTTTGGGCCAACATTTGACATTGTAGATGATTTATACTTCCTAAGTATCCAAACTGCTGCAGTTTTTTACTGGGAACAATTTGGCTGAATGTGCTGTACTTTTATAAAAAACAACAACAACAAAGAGTAAATGATTCCCCACTAAATCCTTCCTTTGGTTTAGTTTTTTTTCTTTCTCTGGTTCTCAAAATCACCCTCTTATTCCTTTTTTTTAATGCAATGTAAATATTTTGTAAAGTATCTCAAATACATGTACTGTGCTCTGGACTGTTTCAGATAAACTGCCTGATGTGTTTGTTTTTTGGTTTTTAAAATCTGAGTCAGTCGTCAGTTTGTCAGTAGTCACATTTGATGGATTTTGGAGTAGAGCTCTGACGAACTCCTGTTCTCACAGTGGCGTTGGTCGAACTCGATTTCTGGACTCTCACACCAGGAATACGATGAGATGCGACCGCTGATTCCTCTTCCGGTTCCGGGGAAGCCCTGAATATTCAACGATATAGTCCGTTTCGGGGGGGAACCGTATTCAACATGATGGAGGTCGGGTCCACCTCATGTAACTATATTTAACTCATTGAGAGTTGACGAAAAAAAATATTGGTTCTTTGTTGGACGTGATTATACATGTATGGACACATAGTTATGGACAATATATTCAATTTCTGTTAAAAAAAAAGTTCAAAATATTACACACTGTATCTTTAAACTTCATCATCTTGACATTAGTGACGAGGGAAGCAAACGTTACTGTTACGCTACTGTTTGATTAAAAACCTGTTTTATGTTTGGTTCCTTACAGTGGCTGCCCCCCCCCCCCCCCCCCCCCCGGAGAGTTGCATGTAGCATATGCATAATATGCTACATAGTGGTAAAATGCTTCTATCTGATATTTTACATGAGGTACTATTCATTTAAATAAATTAAGTATATTTTTTATAATAGTTAAATAGTATAGTTAGGTCTAAGTACAATTATATATAAAAACAAATGCAGCCAGCTCAGCAGCTTGTATTTGATATATACAAGAGCAGCAGAATTATAGTAAATTATGCTTTTATCTGATATTTTACATTGGTTAAAATATATTTTACATTAGGTACTATCCGTTTAAATCAACAAGTATATTTTTATAATAGTTAAATAGGAGAGTTAGGTTTAAGTGTCAAGGGTTTGAAGGAGCAGGAGTCAAATGAAGGTGAGAAGGAAAAAAAGAGGATTTAATAACTGAGGTAACAAAAAGCAGACTTAAATAAACAAGATCCAACTCTCCAAACCTCAAATCCAAAACTCCAAAATATATTACAAAGACATAATATGGCTTTTGGTTTTTGTGACCCCCCGTGACACGATAAGCGTGTGTCACTTCCTTACGTCACAGCGGGATTTCCACACGGCTTCAAATAATCCGCTTCCCTGTTCCGTGGAAATCACGTGGGGAAACCCCGCGGTTTCACTGTCTGTGCGCCGCCCGCTCGTAAAATCTATATTGCTGTCATTATTATTAATATGATAAGCCGAACAACACATTATGACATAACATGAATAATCTTCGTCAAAGGAAACAATCTTGTCTAATTCACGCTGTAAAAAATAAAATAAATAAATAACGCTGCTCCCTGCCAGCGATGCAAGACTCAACGCAAATATCAGTCAATTTAATGTTGTCGATCTCGCAGCCTGTGGCTCCAGCAACACAAGTGGGCACTTTAACACATTTCTCAAATCTGCCAAGTCCAGTCTTTAAATCGGCTCTGCTCAAACTTGTCTTTCAATAAAGCGACCATTCTTTCAGGAGGAATTCGTCGTGTGGGTGCGGGGGGGGGGGCGCAGCCGACGATGACAAAGAGACATTAAATCGCCAGGTTTTCTGAAGGGGCTTGGTGACAGGTAACAGGAGGAAAAAAAGAGAAAAACAAAAACAACAATCGGTTGCTGCCTCAGGCGACAGTCCAGATTGCTCGAAATAATATTTAAATAGAAGCGATTGGTTTTCATCCTGACTGGCTGCAGTAGACCACGCCCCTTCCACCTAGGCAAGGTTTCAGTTTCTCTTCACTGATATAAAATCCATCGTCCGAGTGGTGTGAGAGAGAGAGAGAGAGAGAGAGAGAGTGTGTGTGTGTGTGTGTGTGTGTGTGTACAGTCCAACCTGAGCATCTTCATCACCTTCATCAGCATCTTCTCCACCATGTTCCCACATCACCTGAGCCTCTGCGTCCTGCTGCTGCTGCCGCCGCCAGGTGAGCGTTTCTCTCCGCCATTTTCATCATTGTCCCTGCTGCGAAGAGACACTGGAATGTCCTCACTCTGCTGTTATGTCTTCATAATGGGTAGTGGCACTCACTATTATCATATATTCGTTTTGTAAATACACATTTTATTCAATTACTGTAGATTCATGTTGTTCATTTTTTGTTTATTTTATTACTTACTTAACTAGTTTACTTTTGCTGCTACGGTACTACTTTCCCCACGATTGCACTTGTAATAAAGATTCAATTAAACATCTTGAATTTCCTCTAACCCTAACCCTAACTTCCACTTGCCTAAACCTAAACTTAAAACACGTCTTTCATTTAAATAACTTTAACAATTTACCTGATAGGGACTTGGTTTCTGTCCCCATAAACACATTAAGGTCCCCTCAATACTACACAATACCTGGAAAACACACACACACAAAACAAAACCTAATCTGTGTTTCCCACACTCCTCAGGTGTGCGTCTTTCTGTGGAAGCGGCGGCCATCGAGGAGGAGCTGGTGATCAAATCTGTCTCCGGCATGGATTGTGTTCTTCAGTGCACGGCCGTGTACAAGGACGGTGTCCAGTACGGAGCAGTGAGGTGGTACAAGGTGAGAAAAAAAACCTACTGTGACACCCTGACACTGACCGACTACTGAGAAAAATACTTTTACTTATAAAACAATGCATCTCATCTCAATGGTTTTCCAGCTGAAATTAGAACTAATTTTTTAGAACAATTTTTTTTTTAAAGAATATCTTAATATGTTAATGGCAACGGCTTTTAAAAGCTGTGACTAATTCTATCATAACGCTCTCTGGTGACATTGTAAGTGGGCCAAGTATATAACCATGAGGCACTCCACTGAGAAGTGAAGAACCGGAACAGGAATCACACCAGCAGAGACTCTTATTTTAAAACAAGTGGTTCAAACTATTACTCCCTCGCTTTCTTAAAGGACAAAACATGTAATGAGTTATTTAACAATTTTGTTCGTCATAATTCAAACTCTTGATTTAATTGAATGTTCATCAAAGAGCTGTTTCTTGAAAATCACGTATTGATCAATGTTTACACTTTGCATCAGCTGCATCTGATCATTAACCCCTGAGTCGATGTATCAGTGTAGAAATATGTGGATGTAAATTAAATAATAGAAATTCAATTAATTTTCCAAAATAAATACTCCTGCTGAAGACATCCACGGTCTCCGTCTTCCTGATTTGACTGCATAAATGTTTCCATTACACTAAGCAGTAGCGTTGCTTATACTAGTCGTAATAATACTGGTAGTAACAGTAACGGCACAGTGGAAGAGAAGTTGTAGCAGTAGTTTTATTTTTATTTTAACAACATCATTGGTGTTAGTATTGATTGTTCAGTTACTGTCCAATCTCAGATCATGTTATTGATGTGAAGCTTCTGATCCACAATTGTGGTTCTGTGCTTTAACCTAACTCTGTGCCGATGACGCCGCAGGTCCAGGAGTCTCTGTCGCCTGGTCTCAGCGGCCTCGTGACCCGAAACCTCTCCAGCGGCGAGACCAAGTACTACGTCGGCTTGGACCGGGAGCTGCAGCTTCTAGCCGGGTCGCGCAACATCTTCATGCCCAACGTGACGTGCGACGACGCCGGCGTGTACGAGTGTCACCTGGCGGCGCCGGTCGGAGAGCAGAACAGGGAGGGGCGGGTCCTCCTCACTGTGACAGGTACAGGTCCACTCTGATGTGAATCAGCTTTACAAAAACATAGGATGTCATTTGTTACCAAGTAGTCTGGTAAATATGTGGTGACAGTCCAGCTGGTCCCTGCAGGTGCTCACTGCAACTGGTCACTGCAGCTGGTCGCTGCACCTGGTCGCTGCAGCTGGTGACTACAGCTGTTAGCTGCAGCTGGTGACTACAGCTGTTAGCTGCAGCTGGTCACTGCACCTGGTCGCTACACCTGGTTGCTGCACCTGGTCACTGCACCTGGTCCCTGCACCTGGTCCCTGCACCTGGTCCCTGCAGCTGTTTTCAAAGCTGCTCAGAAATTTACAAAATTCAACCTCATCTGTCCGTGATGTGAGCAAATCTGTACATCATCTTAAATGTACTAGGCCTCGTCGACGAGGTTTGGGACAGTGGCTCTGGGATAAAACAGAATCAATAATTTGTGCAATATAATATCCCTCATTAGCAATGCAGCAAAATATCAATATATATTAATATAGAAGACCCTAACCGTAACACCTATAACTTTTTTGAATTTAAACAGATCTGAACTCAGATTTGTGAGACCGTTTTGCTATGGAGCAACTTTTTTGGTCATTTTCTTTCCATTAACAAGAGATTAAAATATGACTTATATGAACATTTGATACGATGATACAATCTTTTGGCCGTCTCCTGTTGGGGAGTTAACGGGAATGAGTGTTTTTTTTACTCCCTGTTGAATCATATCATCTTCAACTTATCTGACACTTTAAAACGCCTTTTAAACTACATGTAAACTAAACCACCAGACACACTTATGTTACCACTCTGGGTTGAGATTAAAAACTGACACGAGGCTAACTTTTTCGTTTCTGTTTTCATTTTTCAGATTGTCCCGTCAGTCTAAAGGAAAATCTGATGACAGACACTTTCGCTGTTATTTGTGCCACGGCAGTGCTGATGCTCGCACTTGTAATATTCCTCATAAGCTACGTAAGTAATGGCATACGCTCGCGCGCACAAAAATCCTCACACACTCACACACCCCCCGATGCTCGAGAAAACGGAATTCATGGGGTTTTAGTTATTTAGACGATAGACAGTGTAAACAAAGTCAACCGTCAGTGCTTTAAGCAATTTGATCTCAACAACTCTTTTAATTTAATCTTCCGCAATTTTTTATTCAATATTCCTGTCAAGTTGTTTCAGATTTCTCCAAAACATGAATTTTGTTTTATTAAAATTGAGACAGAATTTCTTTTGTAATGAATCGCCAGCTCCCTTTCAATGTCAAACAATCATTCTCTTGAATTTGAATGAATCTGTGTCAATGCAAATATCCTGGATGTAAAGTACGAACAGTTTTGGACCAGTAACGTTCACACCTACACCTTGTTTGTTTCGGAACCGTCACAGTTTTCAGTTTGGTCCGAACCAAAAATTGCAGGTGTGAACGATCAGACTTTTGGACCGATTACAGGAAGTTGAGGCGGCGAGTTATCCTGTGGGCAGTGGTTTCAAAGTACTTTTGAACCACAGCGCAAATCAATAACAGTCATAAAAAAATAATGTTTCATACAAACAGTATGACTCAGTCGTGTCATATTTCTAAGTGTATTTCCCCATGTCGTCACCGCAGCGCAGTCTAAAGAACGTCCTCCGAGACAGAAAAAGCATGAGTTCGGGCTCGTCCCCGAGAAAGCTGGACGAAAGGGACATGATGATCTACACTTCCGGGAAGCCCGTGTATGTTTGACCCACCACCCGGAGGACTCGTCCGTCACGACGCGCAGCGCACGTGTCGTCAGCCGGCACTGCTTTGCTGTGATGACTTGACTACTTTCATTTCGCGGATCAGAGTATCCACCTTCTGTTGCATCCCCGAAAATCACCAAGGACGCTGACGGGGAGTCCGTTTGTTCAGGATGGATCTCCCTACTGGACCTGGGCTTCGACCCCGGCCCACCGCAGCTGGAGGCGCACCTGAATGAGAGGATTTCCTGCGGCGCAAACGTAGGATTTTAGCACTTTTGGTCGAACAAAACAACTCACCGAAGTGAGGATGGGCACCTCCTCCTCGATCTGATCGCTCAGTCTGAACATACTGTTGGTTGAGACTTTATTGTACATCTCATAAAATATAATTTTGTTCTCACACAACTTAGAACACCTCAGACTGTCACTGTGACACTCGTGGAAAACAGCAGGTTAAAAAACCTTTTGCCTGACGTGAGGTCCAAAACCTCGGTGCCCTTTGAAAAGAAGAAGTGAGAAACGCCGCCTCCGCCATGCTTTGTTATTTTACACGGGGGAAATCCCATGATGCCACGTCATTCTGGTCTTTTCATTTAAATTGTCGTGAGTCATTTCTATGGTGGAACTAGAATGACAGAGAGTCGGGCGCATGCAACGGCCAAAAGTTCCCTTATGAAACCACATTCAAAGCAGATTTAAATGCGGACAGGGGTGAAAACATAAGTAATAAATAACCTGTACTAAGCAATTTTTTGCTTTTGTTGTCAAATGTTGCTGTTCGTTCTTGTATGTTATTTGGTTCAATGTGAGAGGATTTTATCTTCAGAACACGAAACACAAGTTTCTTGAGTTTTGTTATTTCTCTGATCTGTTGCTGCGGCCTGGGATTGAAAGCTCAAAAAACCAATTCACCCTTAATCCTGCATGCTCATGAAACATGATGATGGTAAAAGGTTTTTTCATTGATGTCATCACAATTCATGCTCTGAATATTAGAGCCCGACCAATAAATTGGTTTATGGGCCAAATGATATGAGCCTTTGAAAGTGCTTGTATGTTTTTACATTTTAGGTCAAATAAATGTTTATTTTCTAAATTCAAGTTGTAGTTATTTGAAGTTGTATTTGTTTTTTTGATTTCCTTTTTATGATAAAGATTATGGTAAAACTATATATATATATATATATATATATATATATACACACACACACATACACACAAACACACCCACACACATATAAACTGGCCAGTCGGTATCGGGAATCTTGTACTCTCAAATATCGATATCTGCATCTGCCCCCAGAAATCCGTATCTGTTGGGCTCTACTGAATATGATGGCGACAGACACTGCATACATGCGTGCAAATAAATCCGTACTGTTTCATTTCAGCATATTTCATTCAACACCGGTAATACTTTTATAATCCTCCGTCTTTACATTGTTACGTCATCCAGTTGTCGTGGCCGAGTGGTTAAGGCGATGGACTAGAAATCCATTGGGGTCTCCCCGCGCAGGTTCGAATCCTGCCGACAACGATTCAGCTTTTCCACTTTTTTTTATGAACTAGAGACTTTATTGTACATCTCATAAAATATAATTTTGTTCTCACACAACTAAGAACACCTCAGACTTTCACTGTGACACTCGTGGAAAGCAGCAGGTTAAAAAACCTTTTGCCTGACGTGAGGTCCAAAACCTCGGTGCCCTTTGAAAAGAAGAAGTGAGAAACGCCGCCTCCGCCATGCTTTTTTTTTTTATGAACTACACCTTCACATCTGCTAATGCTCGTCTTGCGCTACAGCTGTGACAAGTCAGCCTATTTTCGGCTAACTACCTACAGCGCGAATTTCGTTTTCCTGAAGAATACAAGACCGCTGTCAAGCCCCTCCACCTCCGCGTTGTTTTGAGCTACGTGGATACACTAGGTATTACGGTAACAGCCGTGCGTTTTCACAATAAAAGAAACGTTCTCGTTGAAATATGTAGAAATTAAGCAAAATCAATGAATACGAAGTGTCAATCGGACAATTTCAGGACGATCTGATATGATATTTCAAAAATAAAAGTCCTTGAAAATGCTTGTATTTGAGCTAGATTACTTCTTCTACTTCTACTTCGGATTGAATCGTTTACGTCCATGCATGGCGCTTCACGTTAAATATCGCTGCCGCAATGAATTGTGGGGCATCTATATCTCCTTACTCTCACATAGGAAGCTCCAGTGTACCCGATGCTAAAGGAGATAGGAAAGGAAGCATTGAAGCTCCATTCCTATGCATTTTCCAGAATTTCCCAGTTTGTGATGAATTAAGTATTTATCCATCTATCTATCTATCTTAGTGAATCCGAACGCCTCTTATCATGGCTGCTGATCAAATACTTCTGGGTCACTTCAAGATTTAGGAAACTTCCTAAGCCAATTTGAACAATTCAACCGGTTTTAATTAAAATGTATGAATTCAACCCAACCTCATCCCTGAACGACTACACGGAAGTGGAACTGGTCTGTGAAAACAGGAAGTTTACTTTTAATTTGTAATCTGTATTTAACAGCCACGACGGCTCTTAAAAGGGCTTTAATTTTGAAATTCCACATCAGAATGTCCTGCAATCGTCCGAGAGACACTTCATATTCATTGATTTTTGTTTAATTTCTCATTATTCTATTTATTCCAGGAACACTTATTTTATTGTGAAATCACTTCTTACGGCTGTAACCGTAATGCCTATTTCATACGCGCAGCTCAAAACAAGTCGGGGGCTAGTTTGAGGAGATTTATTTTGAAGTTTGACTCGCTCCATTTCCGCTTTGCTCTCGTTACTTAGCAACGATAACGCTCTCGGGCGAGGTGGTGGCTAGCTTGTGAGCTAGCTAGGCTAAAACCCCGGCGGGGGGGTTTTCACAGAAACAGACATGGACGCTGACAATGATCTGGACGAACTTCTGGACGAAGTCGAAAAAAAGTTTTGTCGCAACATCTCCGTCGCGTCTTCAGCTCGGGCGAGGGACGCGAGCGAGGCTGCGCGAGGCGGCGACGCGCAGAGGAACCCCTGGTAACCAGAGCTAGTTTGGCTAACTAGCTAGCTAGCTACAAGCTAGTCCTGCAAACCGAGAAAGGAGGCGCAGGAGTCTCAGAAACAGAAGCTACAGCTGAAAGCTAAATACAGTCGATCAGTAGAAGTATCCATGTGAGACCAAATTTATTTTGGGTTTTGGTGATTGTGGTGAATTTATCCAAGATACACACATTTAACCTCAATATGAGTGGTTAAAAGATGGCGATCTTGTCACCGTGCAGTGGTTTTCTCGGTTATAGCTCTAGGATAAGTAATAAGTTGTCCCCCCAGAACCAGGGAAACAGCAGGGATTTGCTTTCTTATTATTTAATATCCCACTTTTACTTTTACCAAATTACAACCCGACCGATATGGATCTTTGGGATCGATACTGATATCAGGGAGTGCAACATTTCCGATACCGGTAATGTCAATGGGTCAATGATTCCTAGGTCCTTATCAAACCTTTCTGACAAAGAAGGTAATTGTGGCTTGAAATTTAAGTTTAACCATAAACTTGATCATAAATAACTATGAATAAATAGTAAAAACAGAAATACAACCAAATGTATAGAATTTGAGCTAAGAAAATAAATTTATGTAACATTTTAATATTGGCTGATATCGCCGGGACATCTCGTCCGACGCAGTATACGATCTGTAAAGCTTGGTGGGTTACGCCGCTGACTTTGGTACAGAAGGTCAGGGTTTGATTCCAGGTCGTACCAATGTGGGCCCCTCGTGCAACCTGCCTCGATGATTGTAAGACGCTTTTTGACAAAAGCGTCAGAAAAATTAATATAATGTAAAAAAAATTTTTATAATGATACTGTAATATCTGTGAAAGGCTATTATCGGCCAACCGATATATTGGTCGGGCTCTACTCTAAACACTGCCCTCTTCAAAGTGGACGTTTACTGTCCAAAATATTGACTGACATTTTTCCACAAAACGCAAAGACTCATAAAGATGTTTTTTGTCCTCTCTAAATCTAGTGCGGCGAAACGTGCAGAACCGCTCGGCAGCGACACCGAGGACATTGACGCCTTTCTGGAAGAATTGCTGGAGGGAGACGGCGGAGAAGCCTCTTCCCGCGAGGTGAACATGAACCTTTGTTTTTACTGAAATACTTTAACTATATACAGATTTTCAACAATGTATTTGATTTAACTACAACGAAATATATTGTTGTGCCCGTTGACCTTTTAACTTTCAGAGTGAACGACTTCCCAAAGGACCACGAGTGGAACTGAAGCCGTCGTCTCAGCCTGGAGGGAGAAAGTAGGTCAGAAGTTTAATTCTGAATTTATGAATTTTTTTGCAGGTGTGAAAGATGATTACAGATTATTAATGCACTCAGTCATGTTGAAGGTTTTGCTGTAGTTTCTAGTGAGGAAATATGAGGTAAGTTCTTGGAGCTCACTCCTGACGAGCTTGTGAAAGAGACGCGTCCTGTAAAATATGTGCATGTGAAAATAGGAAGTGGGTTTTAAATGTTTTTTTAAAAGTAAAGCCAGTTTCCGTTGGTTCTTCTGATTGTTTGTCCTGTGTCCAGGTGCTGTCCCGTGTTTGTTGGCGGGAGTTCTGTCATAAACGGCGTTGGAACTGCCACGTCCAAGAGGTGCGAAAAAATAAGTATCCTACTCATAAAAATAAGGGAATTTATTGTGATCCGGTGATGTACAACAGATCTCAGAAGCCGGTACTAATGTTAGTGAGTAAAGATATTCAGATTCTGATATATTGGCGGATATTTTTATTTATTTATATATTTTTAATTGGCAATTATTTCTAAAATGTCCTTATCAAACCCTGATGACAAATGTATAGAAGTTGAATTCGGAAAAAAAAAAAAAATTACGATTTAAAACATAACTGTACACCTTTTCTGCATTGTTTATTCTGTCAAGACTTTTTCGTATCATAACATGAACGCATGGATATTCTTCATATACACAGACCAGCACTCTTTCCCCAACATACTTTCATTCATTTAAATCAGTTACACAAAGCTGGATTTGAAAGTGAATAGATAATTAAAGTGAATAGATAATTATTGTCGGGGGAGAATCTGTCCTGACTCTCAGAGTGTCCTGAATGTACTGAGACAAGGGACAGAGCGTTTCCATGGAGACAGACATTCTGTCTGTTTGATTACCACATTATCTGAGAGAGATAAATACACCCAGAGATACCATGCCGTGACCACATGTTGATCTGTCTAACCAACCAGAAATGTCCTCAATATATCGAGCTCTGTCATTAATATGACATCCACGGTCTCCACCTTTTACACTTCTATAAATTATGATAATAACTGAGCGGCGAGTCGGCGTGTCAGCAGGTGCTGTGACCAGCTGAGGTGTGTATCCTGCGACTTCAGGGTGCTGATGTTCGACGACTGTGCGTGGGACTCGTCCTGTGATTACCTGTTCCTCAGGTGAGTGACCAGCCGCGTTTAACAATCGATTAACTGTTGTAGCTCTACTCCAGGCACTGTGTTGAAATGGGTTATCATTTATTTTCCCCTTGTATCTTAAAACTCATCTAATCTTAAAATTTTTCTCATGATCGTGCTGGTCACTTGGTCACAAACTGGGCTGAGACCACAGACTGTATATAAACATGGATGTATAGTCACCGGGTCTGGAAATAAAAGCCAATGCCATAGCCAAAGTGTGTGAAGCCTATATTCTCTGGATTTACCAGCAGAGGGTGACTCCACTGCTGTCAGAATTAAACTCTGTCATGATTAAAACTCTCACTTTGTCTCCTTGTTCCCTGCAGGAACAACGCGCCGGACCGCCAGAAGCTCCGAGCCAAGCTGAAGACCAGGAGGGGTTCCCGGGCGTACGCCTGCCAGTGCTGCTGGTTCTCCTCGTCCTCCTCCAAGCCGACCGACCTGCAGGCCCAACCTCAGCTCAGATGGGTCTGTGGAAAACACCAGGACTGAGGATCGACGCCGAGACATCACAGACGAAAGAACTTCCTCTGCTTCTCCTTCTCTCTCTCTGGAAAATGGAGCCAATGTGGAATGGCCTGAAAAAAGGGTATTCTCTGTACTCACCAGCAGAGGGCGATGAGAAAACGACTCTACTTCTCACTTGACTTATAACGTCAGTAAACGTTCTCCTGAGGAGTTTTGTAACTTAGAAGTGCGCTGTGTGGGATAACACCCTCTCAGATTCCTGGATCCGCCAGTTTATCCGAATCCGCTCCAAAATTTGAAAGGGTTCTTCCTCGGGTCACGCCCCACCCCTCCACGAAAAACAAACATGCTGATGAAAACGTGAACTTCGGTGATGAATCGGTAGATCATGTCTCTAATGTTATTGGTTGCAACAGTCAATGCAATTACACCATATGATTTTTATGAATCGTGCAGCTGCAACCGCGATTGGCTGACCGAGATGCTAACTTAAAATTGCACTCGCACAATGCACCCTGGGTCTTTCGCTGTGTTCGAACAACAACATAGTATTCAAATATATTTCCAATCTGTCCCCAATAAATGTGCTCGAACGTCGTCGACTCGATGTGTTCCACGCCTGTGTGCATGTTTCCGCACTGACTCAGAGCTGCTGGATCAGGTTATCTGAGCAGGTGTCTGAAAAGGAAGAGTGATGGACTGAGAGAGGAAGTCAGGGTGACAGAAGTGTGACAGCAGGGAAACAGAACGACGGGGGGAGGAGGAGGAAGAGGAAGGGCGGAAAAACAACAGCCGGACTGATGGAGGATTGAAGCGTCAGCTGTTCTCTCTTTCAAACCGAGAGACTGACAGAGAAGAAAGTCTGTATATTTTGACCGTTGCTGCACTTTTATTAGTTGGTTTCATTACGATATTAAATTAATATTACATAGATTGAGACAGACAGAACTATTCCCTCATTACTGCCTCATCTAGTTAAACACAAACCCCACGTTTGTCTCTGTGGTTCATGTTCATGTTACAACGATTTTTAAAGTGAGATGATGACAAGTGTGTGTTTCAACATTAAAGGTCCCATTTTGTTGAAAGTGAGATTTTGGCATGAAATAAAGCAGGTTGGTGTGGCAGAATATGAATACTGTGAAATGCACACAACCCGGGTTCAGTCTTCACCTGAAAACGAGGCGTAGTTTTTTTGCCCTATCAAATGTTGACTGCTGATTTTTTTATTAATGCTTCATTGTTTATTCAACAATTGTTTTTAATTATAACTAGAAGAGAAGTGCCAAATCAAAAATTCAAAAATCCAATAATCTTATATGTAAAAAAGACAGTAGAATCGTCGGTCCAACAGATGAACAGATGTAAACTTTAGACTAATGTGAAAAGCTTCCACAAAAAAAACATACAATGTGTAAAAACATACATAATATCCCCTCAGTCTAGAAACTGAAGAATGTGACGTTGAGGGAGTGAAACAACAACTTGTTTTGTATGTTTTTAAACGTACATATATACAAGTTCCTTTTCCTCGCGTTGTAATCTTGTAATATCTGTGATGTTAATAAAGTTATTTGAAAAAATGGAACAACCGAGTTGTCCGAGGACCAGCCGCTACCCGGCCTCTGATTGGGTTGGAGTTAGGCATGAAGAGAGATGATTGGTCAGGGGTTAGCGGAGAAGACAGGGTGAGCCAATCAGAGGCGAGGTGGGAAAAACTAAAGCACAACAGACTCCGGTGTGGGATCGACGGAGAAATGGAAGAAGCGAATGTTGAAGATATTTTGGATGATTGGTTCATCGAGTCCCTGAAAACGTGAGGACACGTTTTGTTTGTAACATTGTTTTAACCCTGATGTTCATATTACCCACTATAGCTAGCAGCTTTTAGCAAATTTAGCTAGCCGCGTCATTCGTTTAGCAACGCCACTAGCTAGCGAGCTAGCATCACAAAGCGTCTCTTATTTTCCTGCCGCTGTGCGTTTCTCATAAATAACGTCACAAGACTTTTTCCTACAACAATTTCAGACATTGACAATTTTTTATTCAACTCGGCATCAACATTGCAACATCTCATCTCAAAATGTCTAGTTTTAAGAACCGGTGGAAATTTTAAAAAAGTCTGATTCCACACGTCAACGTTAACGAGGCAGCGTGAGAACTGTGTTGTGTTCAATTATTGATCATATTGACGCCGAAGTTGAGAGTGAATGTTATATGCCTAAGAGCTTGAGTCATAATTCACAATCATGGAATATCTGCATGGCCAGTAAGATGGAAACTCTTAAATATTAAAAATTTAAAATGGAGCCTGGATACGTTGAAAGACTGTGAACCCAAATGTCACCAGTGAGTAACTAACCCTGTCACGTTTCGTGTCCTTACAAACATGACTGGATTGTTATTTTATGATTTTACGGTATGCACAAGGGCATAGTGAAGCTTTGGAGTCCCTCAAGGTTCGCTGTCAGGACCCTAAGCTTTTCCTTCACGAGTCTTTCTTGTCCTCGGGGAGCAACATCATCGTATAATCCTGCTAATGCGTTCACTGCCGAGAAACTACAAACAGCATGTCGATGTCGATGATGTCGATGATGATGATGATGATGATGATGATGAATTCTGACACTGACGTCCGTCTGGTTTCTCCAGGTACAAAGATCTTCATGTGTATCAGCTGGAGCATCCCACGCAGGTCATCGAGTGGACGTCAGGGAAGAGTGAGCGATTTCATTTCGTCATAACATCGCTGACATCACGATCGTTCGTTTCCGCTTTAAAACATTTGACAGTAGAAATCCGTGTTCATCGTTGACCGTTGTTGTTCTTTGCAGCCGTCTGCGTCGCAGGATACGGTTCGTCCAAAAACGAAGTCCTGGAGCTTCGTTTGCCTCTGAAACTCTTCGCCAATGAAAATAAGGTAACGAACACTAAAAGAGGTCTGAATGTCTGCCGTTTGTTTTTTCTTCTATAAACGGGTGATTCAGGTGTAACTCTGGAGATTCTGTGTGTGTGTGTGTGTGTGTGTGTGTGTGTGTGTGTGTGTGTGTGTGTGTGTGTGTGTGTGTGTGTGTGTGTGTGTGTGTGTGTGTGTGTGTGTGTGTGTGTGTTTGCGTGCGTGCGTGCGTGCGTGCTTCTGTTCCTGTTCCGATCGATGTGTTCAGGGTCTGTGTGCGGAGCGGGACTTCAAAGTTGTCCACGGCGGTTTTGCAGACGGACCCGTTCGCTGCCTCAGACATGTCCCGGGAACGAGGTCAGTGTCTGATACTCTCGTGAAGCTTAGCAGCTAAGTCAGCTGCATCTCCTGCACTCAAGTACCGCTGGGTTTTTAAATTTGTTATTTCATTTTTTTTTTCTTTATTTTCCAGGTGCATTGTGACCAGTGACGGGCTGAGCTCCAACCTTCAGGTATGGGATCTCGGAGGAGACGACAGCGGTGAGTCTAGTTTTTACCCAAAGCTGATCTTTGTGCTCTTGCAGCTGCTTAAACGTGGTTCACACGGCCCCACTGATACACTTTCCTTTTTAAATGCACCAGTGCTGCTACTGCTACGCCTGTCGTCAACAACAACTCAACAACAAAAGTTTGGAAACGTTGCTGACCCACTTTTAAGTCTGAACGGGAAACATCTGACACGTGATCTTCAACTAGAGCCCGACCAGTAAAACAGTTTGCCGATAATATCTAGGATATATTTAGCCCTGTCCTATATATTGGTCCATCTTTAAAATATGCATTTATGTTTTACATTTTACGTAAAATAATTTATGTTTATTTATTTTTTATTAAAGTTATATATTTGGTTGTATTTGTGTTTTTCATTTATTTATTCATAGTTATTTATGATAAAGTTTATGGTTAAACTAAAATATATAGTCTCTGTTACATTTCTTTGTCATAAATGTTTGATAACGAAATCTTAGGAATCATTGACATATTAAAATATACATATACCAGCTGGTATAGGTATCGGAAATCTTGTACTCCCTAATATCGATATCAGCCCCACAAAATCCATATCGGTCGGGCTCTATCTACAACACACTTTTCCATTTTGAGTCAGTCCATTTCATATGAGCTTCTCCCCGGTGGCGTTTCTGTCGGCTCGGCCTTTGCGTAGTAGAGTATCAACTCACATGAGTGAGCTGAGGGATCAGAGGTCAAAGGCATTCATTCAGCGACGGTTATTTTTTTCGTTGTTGCTGCTTGTAACGTGCAGAGATTTCCTCTCGATTACAATCCCTTAAATGCCCGTCTTCCATGACCTTGTCGTCCGATGTTAGACGTGATCAGGAGGACGGGGAGCGTCAAGGGGAGGACGACCGCGTCGGAGGGCGTCAGCAGGATCGCAGCTCGACCGTCGTCGCGGCCACATATTCTCCACGGAGCCCTGAGCGGCGACATCCAGCTGACTGAGCTGACCTCGGGAAAGACTCTGTATAAACTCGGTAGGTCTTTGATTTAACGTGTTCAAACGTGAATTTTCATTGGAGGCTTGTACGAAACGACTCCACACAGTCAAAGGGTTTTTATGGGATCCGATTTTTTTGTAGCTCTGTCGTTCAGTATTTCCCTGGTTCCAGTGAAACAACCATCTCTGCAACAGTTTGACGTCTCCTCCTGTAGTGACGAACTTACTGTGGAGGGTTTGAGGAACATCTCCATCGGATTCATCTCTGTTTTCATTTTGTCCCGACAGAGACGGACTCGGCAGATCCTCTGAGTTCTCTACAGTTTGTCGGCGACAGTGTTTTCCTCGCCGGCTGCCGTAATGGGAACATTTACGTCGCCGACACTCGCACGTCTTCTGCTCCTCAGCTCTCGCCTCCACCGGCATCTTCGGGCGAGTCCGAGCCCTGGTGGACGGATGCCTCCGCCGGTCCGGACCCGTCCAGCTGCAGGGTCATCAGGCTCTCCTTGTCCGGGGAGGCGGCGGTCTCCGACCTGAGGAACCCGGGAGCCATCGTGAGCCGAGCTCGGCTGGACGTTCAGACGCACTGCCGCTGCAGCAGCACGGACGATGTCGGACTGTCGTTGGCTCCGGCGCTGGACTGTATCGCAGTGTCAGGTCAGTTTTGTGCTGGATGTTGGGAGGAGAGACGCCGCAGCCGCATCCCAAATCTGTGAAGATGAAAAACATATTTTTCCTTTTAAGAACCAAACTAACAAGATGAAAAATGTTTCTAAAAGTGCCAACTTCCCTCGGGCAGGTTTGGGCAGAGCGGTTCAGATCTACGACACGTCGGTTTGGAGGCCTGAGCCGCAGGACGCCCTGCCGCTGTTCGAGCACCGTGGCCACGAGGTTTCATCCAGACAGTCTGATGAGGGCAGCGTCCCTGCCCTCGTAACCTCCCACGTCTGGCATCCGGATCGGCCGCGTACACTGCTCTCCGCCGCCGCAGACGGCTCTGTCCACGTGTGGGACTGGGTCGACCGCTCGGCCGCCGACGCTCCAGCTCCAGGAGCAAAATGAAGTTCTAGCTCTCCGGGGGGAAAGAGAGCGATGAGTAGAACTGGTGTCGGTGCCGTTTTAGAAATGTCGTTGTTAAATTCCCACAACAAACGATTAAATCGTCTGCGATCGAAAAAAACAAAGCTTACGATTGAAGTGCTCACACTGAGGCCTGTTGGTTTCACTTTCACTGTGGTTTGCCGCAGTGAGAAGAGAAGCCGCTGAGTTTGAGGAATCGACTTCAACTGCACGAGAGCCTGAAGAGACGACCGATCAAAACTTCCGAACATGTTACAAATTCATCTGACGGCCAGTCGGGAGCATGTGCTCGCCGCACACTCTCCCCCGAGGCTGAAAGTCCGGTGTTAAAAATGAGTCGTGCGTCTCAGAAATTGGGTCAAATCGTACGGTGCAGTGTCGTTTACTGAAGAAAACCCACAACAACCTGCATTTGTCCTGAAGGGGGATGACAGAGGAAACTGGAATGTACATAAAGAAACAAACTTGTTTCAATGCCCCCAAGAAAACCAACGTTTGATTTCCGATCAGAACCTTTTCTTCTTTCTGCAGCTAATGTCAAAGAAACACACTCAACTTTGTCTTTATGAGACAACGGCATGATTAACTCGCTCAGTCATTACAACCTGTACGAAATCTGTTTTTCCCGTCTGTATTGTTTCAGGAAGCCGCTCCTGCTGCTGTACACTTGGTATTTTTATTTACTTGCAGATTACATCAGCAACTAACTTTGTTCATCGAATAATCTTCTGATTATTTTCCCCGGAGATTTGTTAAGTCTATAAAGTTTAATTCCAAACATCCTGAGGTGACGTCTCTCAACGTCTTGTTCCGTCGGACCCACAGTCCCAAACCCAAAGTTCACCTTACATGACAGAGAAATAAAGAATTCCTCACAAACTCTGCATTTAGTCCAGAAATGCATTGTTTTGCATAATGTGAACAGTGTTTCTAGTATTTTGACAGTGTGATGTCACTCATGACATCGCTCTGTCTCCCTCTTAGTGATGTCAACTTAATCATATATTGTGTTTGTGTGTGTACAGTGTATGTATATGTCTATATATATTGTGTGTGTGTGTGCACGTGCATAGATACATACACATGTATTTATGTGTATATATAGTGCATATGTGTGTATAAATGTGCACAATATATACACATATGCACTATATGCACATATGTATACATATATGCACTATATATACACATACATGCATGCACTGTATATATATAGAGTTGTGTATATTTAGTGCATATGTGTATGTGTATGAACAGTATAAATGTGTATCTATATATATTTATAGATACTGTACTGTAGTTTAATTATATATCTATAATTAAACTATATTTACACATGTCTGTATATCTGTTAGCGTACAGTGCATATATACATATGGATATACACAAACAGTTTATATTTACATATATTTGTTTATATATATGTGTTTGTGTGTGTATATATATATATATAAATATACATGTATATAAACAAATATGTGTGTGTGTGTGTGTGTGTGTGTGTGTGTATATATATATATAAACTATGTATATATATACACGTGTGTGTGTTGTAATCTTTTGATCAAACGGAGCGGAACTGAAAAGTCCGCTGCTGTCCGTTCGCAGCGGGGGAGGGGGAGGGGGGGACTATTTTGATTGTGACACGCGCTGAGGGTGGAAGTTGAAGGGGAACATGGCAGCCGGTGTCAGCGTTAAACTCGGGTCGCTGAGCAGCAGGACGTCGCTGTCCCTCGCCCTCCGCAGAAAGACGTCCCCCGCCGGCGTCTCCGTCCGGAGGGCGGCCAGCGGCGGGACGGTGGACTCTCGACAGGACGAGAAGTTCTGTCTGGAGCTGGTCAGGTGCGTCCATGCTAACAGCGGCAGCTAGCCGAGGCTAAGTTCATCCACTGCACGGAGAACTAACAGCAGCTTCACACACCCTGACCTCATAGCAATCCTTCAACAGAAACACTCCACACCAGACTCCATTGAAATATCTGACATAAATACTCATTGTAAACTATTCCGGCCACTAAAGGATTATGTTTGGAAAACTGTGTATAGTCTGGAGAAATGTTGTGGGTGCTGTTGAATTCGGCTCTATTCAGATCACCAAGAAACATGTATTTAAATATATTTTCAGCTTTTAAAATTGTGAAGTTAGAGGGGAGTGTAACGATTCTGCCATTGCATGGCTGGGTTCATACCTCGTTTTTTGGGCCACAGTTTGGATCAGATTTTTGAATTCATTTTTAATATACAGTTTTCATGATCTTTTTTTTTTTTTCAACTGCACCATTAAAAAAAATAATTTATATTTCCATTGGGGTATCTGAAAAATGTTACATGTGCTGACCCGCCCCGCGTCCCCTCCCTCTCTTCAGGTCCAGAGACTACGACGGTTTCGTGTCCTCACTCCTCCTCCCAGAGGAGGCCCGGCGCTCCTCTCTGGCCCTGAGAGCCTTCAACGTGGAGCTGGCACAGGCAGGTATTTCCTACAGCCCGACTGGAAGCGGGAACAGGACTTTTCCACTGCAATTAAAATCTTTCATTTCACACTGAACTCGTCCACTTGTTTGTCCACAAGGTGAAGGACTCGGTTTCCCAGAAGACCATTGGCCTGATGCGGATGCAGTTCTGGAAGACGGCCATAGAGGAGATCTACAGAGACGAGCCTCCGAACCAGCCGGTCACCACCGAGCTGTGGAGGGTAGATATAGAGAATATGTTGCATCTCTGACCTATTCGTTAAGTTAAGCGGATCAATTGATGCTCAACAGTCTGAATACATTTTTGCAGGCGGTGAAGAAACACTACCTGACGAAGAGATGGCTACTGAGGATCATAACAGATCGAGTAAGATGCTGACGTCACATTACAACAGTTAGTTTGTTAAATTCACACATCTGATGTTTTGTAGTTTGTAAAACACGTGTCTTTACATTTCCCAACACTTTCTACATTAAATGGCCAGTGTGTAGGATTAAGTGACATCTAGTGATGAGGTTGCCCCCCCACCCCCCCCCCCCCCCCCCCCCCACCCCTTGCTTCCCTTTCCAAACGTGTAGGAAAACCTATGGTGGCCTTCATTTGACATAAAGACTCGACAGTCCCCTTCAAACATTCTTGGTTTTAGGTGATTTTACTCTCATTAAAACATCATAATATGAATCTGATATTAGGCTCCCCCTAAAGTTTACACACCGGTCCTCTAAAGCCCCAGTGTGTCATTTTTGTAATTTTTTGGCGGCATCTGGTGGTATAGTTGCAAACTGCAACCAACAGAGAACCCGACGGGACACTTTATGGTGGCGCACCGCTGATTCCATTTCCGGCTTCAGGCAGCGTCTAAAAATTCAACCCGAACACAACGTATTCTGGACCGTTTTGTTCAACAACCGTATTCAGCACGACGTAGAAACTTGAAGACTCACACGGAGGTCGGGTCCACCTGATCTAACTATCTTTGACTCATTCAGAGTTGATTATACATTTATGAACACATCGTTATGGACAATATATTCAATTTCTTTGAATAATTTCTTCGAAATATGACACACTGTAGCCTTGAATCAGTGTTTCTCAACATGGGGGTCAGGAGCCCGTCAAGCCGTCGTGTTGTGAAATCAAGACAGAGATGAAAAGAAGGACAGACACATTACTCTGCACAAAGTTACTCTCAATTTTTAATGAAATACTAAAGTATTTCCTGGACCTCGTCCAGCCTCAAAAATATATACAAACAAAAACCAGCGTATGAAATCACATTTAATTATTCTAGATCTGTGGGGTTTTTTAATAATCATCTGATCTCACACACTCAAAAATATGAGTCCACTAAATAAACTTTTTCTTTTATTCTTTTTTTTTCATCAAGATACATGAATTCTCGTGGAAATTTAAAAAAAATGTATAAAGTGATTCTTTCTTGGCTCTTGTCTTATCTCATTGGCAAAGTCGAACATTCTGAAAAATATAAAATCCCCCTTAGATTGAACTACACGCTGTTCACAGGTATTACAGAAACCTTTGGTCAGAAGTCACGAGTGGAGAATGCTCGAGTTAACAGCGTCACTATTTAACTGGACCTCCGTGTGTGTCTGACCAGGAAAAGGATCTGGATGACCGAGCGTACAGGAACCTTCAGGAGCTGGAGACGTATTCAGAGAACACACAATCGTCCTTGATCTACCTGCTGCTCGAGTGTTTAGGTAGTTGATTATTTTTTATTGATAAAACTAGAATCAACACCTTGACATATGGTCACAATGTCCCAGATGTTCAACTGAAGCTCCAACGGGAGAAACTGAATTAATGTGAGTTTGTCAAAAATTAATCCCAGACCTTGTTGGTTTGTTTTTCTGTGCAGGTTTGAAAAATGTCCACGCCGACCATGCAGCGAGTCACATCGGGAAAGCTCAGGGGATCACCACGTGTCTGAGAGCGACTCCGTATCACAGCAGCCGGCGTAAAGTCTACCTGCCGATGGACGTCTGCATGTTGGTGAGGGAGACGCTTCGCTGTGCTGGCGACTCTGATTGGTCACCTGTTCAGCCCCTGAGAGGAATAATGACCCCGCATTGTTTTCACCTTGTTGACTGCCGTCACCCTTTTGGCAAATATTTACCTGATGTGCTGCGCTTTTTGCGCTGGTTAAATGTTATGTTGGCTTGTACGGTGGCCGTTAAGTGCAAATCACAACAACAGAAAACACAACCGCAAATTAAAAAACACAACCGCAAGACAGAAAACACAACCGCATATCAAAAGACACAACTGCGTATCAAAAAACAAAACAGCAAAACAGAAAACATAACTGTAAAACAGGAAACACAACACAATAGTTTTTTTAAATTTTGTTGTTGTTTCCCTAATTGTCGTTGTGTCATTGCACTGCTCCGTAGGTTTGCGGTGTGTAGCCTACCCAGCAGCAGGTTCAGAGAAAATCCACTAGGTGATGCTATAACCTCCCACAACAGCCACTGGCTCTTGTGGTTGTTTTAGAAAGTTTTTTATGATTACCTCTGCCAAGGAGGTTCTGTCCGTTTGTTTGCTTGTCAGTCTGCAGGAATTACACAAAAACTACTGAACAGAATTTCATCGATGAAGCAGTAATGACATCGTCATCCAGCGTAGGACCAAATATACTGCGAGCTCCCATGATTCAGTATCAAATAATGGTCTTCGAAGGACGATTATATCGTTTATCGCAATAATTTCGGGGACGATATAGCGTGGAACAAAAAGTAGTTATCGTGACAGGCATACTCGTCACACACACACACTCTCTCGTTTGTCTGACTCGGCTCGGCCCTGACATGGTGTCCGATGATTTTGACGTCCAAGCAGTAATGACAAGGGACAACAAAACAACGACGACAACAGCGAGCGATCGTTACGCAACCACTATATGGCACAAAAAATTAAATTACATAAAAAAGAGTTAAACCCTCCTGCACACACGCTGCAGATGAGCAAATAACGCTGCAAACAATTTGCGACCTTTGTGGATGTGTGGGCCCATCTGTCCCACATAGAGAACAACAAACTGGGGGGGGGGGGCTGCTGCGCAGGCTCCGCCCATAAAATCTTCACCAGAGCAATGACGCCTGTGACCTGAGGCCTGTGGAGCTCATTCCCCTCACATGACCACAGAGAAGAAGATGAGCAGCAGCCGGGTGGCGTGCCAACATCCCCCCTCCCCCTTTTCCCCTCTCCCCCCGCCGTATGAACCATTTAGCTCATGTTCTCCATCTAAAACAAAGCAAAGCTGAATCAGAACAAAATTAGATATAATATTTAGTTGATTTAAAAAAAAAAAGGACAAATTTTCTTTTCCCCATACTTGGTATTTAATTTGATTTCATAAAAATGTATTTCCTTAATTTCAGTGTAACCCAAAATAATTTTCCAAAACAAATCAGCAGTTTTGCTGCTAACAGATACAGAGAATTAATCTCATAGAACTTTTGTTATGATCTAGTTTGACAGTCAGAACTGAAAAAGATCACAAATAAATAAATCTAGGAATAAACAACAATCAATTCCTTTATATAGCTGTTAAAGTGCAGCAGCAGCTTTCCAAAATAAAAGTATTAATGGCTTTGTTGGTTAGTTTGCGATAAGATTAAATTTCGCTAAATAAAATGAATTCAACAAAATTAAACATGATGCAACATAGTCGGACAACTAGATGTTTAAGATAAAAAATGTTAATGCAAGCTGATTTGTTTCTGTGCTCCTTCAGCACGGAGCTTCTCAGGAGGACTTCATCCGCGGCAGCCAGGAGCAGAACGTCCGGGACGTTGTGTACGACATCGCCAGTCAGGCTCACGTACATTTACAACACGTACGTAATCTCAACGTGCATCATTGGACACTCGCTTCACAGACGAGCTGAGGCCAAATTCACATCAGCACCAGTGTTTTGACAACATTCTTCAATCCACTTAGACCAAACAGTGAGAGCAACTGAGACCATTTAACATGCTGTGTGTGTGTGTGTGTGTGTGTGTGTGTGTGTGTGTGTGTGTGTGTGTGTGTGTGTGTGTGTGTGTGTGTGTGTGTGTGTGTGTGTGTGTGTGTGTGTGTGTGTGTGTGTGTGTGTGTGTGTGTGTGTGTGTGTGTGTGTGTGTGTGTGTGTGTACACACTAGCGTTCAAAAGTTTGGGGTCACCGGCCAGTTTTATAGCTTTTCTAATCAGCACAACAGTTTTTAGCTGTTCTAACATAATTGCACAAGCGTTTTCTAATCACCAATTATTACTTAAAGCAATTAATAATGCTCCCACCTGTCTGAGCCGTATATGAATGAGGATTCACTCTGTGCATTTAATGTGTTTAATGTGTTTTTTTCTGTCCCCTCTTGACTCGTGCCATGTTAATTAACTACAAAAGAACGAGTGCTGGGGGGGTCCCTATAGACGTGACGTCAGCTGATGGAAATATTCAAATCCATAATGTATCCATAAATAATTAAAAATGAGACTGTTGTCATCAGTTTCTCTGTAATATTTCATCGTTAAGCTGCTGATCATGTACGTTTGGAGAGTAACAGCTGATATCTGAAACATTTTCTAATATGTGTGAATGCGTTCAGAGTAAATGATCTGTTTGTCACATTTTTTTGCAGAATCATTATGCGTTAATGCTTCTCCCCTAAAACAAACCTTTAGTCCGTCGACTGAGAATTGACCAGAATGAACCTCCCTACGTCATTTATATCATTTCAAATTTTATGTTTTGTGAATTTCAGGCGCGTTCTTTCAGCGATAACGTTCCAGCAGCCGCCACGCCGGCCTTCCTGCAGACGGTGAGTCCCTCAGATAAAAGGTTGTCAGGACACACATAGAGATGTTCTGATATCAAAACTGCTGATTTAAAGTAACTGTAACAACAACCTCTGCATCCTGGTGATTCTGAATGATCGAACTCTTCTTCTGTGGTGTCGTGTGCTGCAGGTGGTGTTGGAGGACTACCTGCAGAGAGTGAGGAGGGCAGACTTTGACGTGTTCCATCCCAGTCTGCGGAACCGAAACCCCCTCCTCCCCGTCCAGCTGTACCTGCGCTCCTGGAAGAAGACGTACTGACGTCCATCCGACCCCCCCATCCTGTCCCACGTCTCCAGTGAGTCCAGGTCCGAAGTCTGTTCTGAACCACAGAAACACTGAGACGGTCACAGCAGAGAGATTAGAAACCTTTTCCACAAACATCCATCACAGTTCACACATGAACTTCCTGCTTCAACTTTCACCAATACATTTCCCTCACTTCCTCTCACGGGGTCTCCGCGGTTGTGAAGAACGAGACAAATGTGCTCTGCAGCGACTGAGCAGTCGATTCAATCAAATACAAATCTTCCGTTTATGTAAATTATCCCCCCTTAAAAAGCTTTACAGCACAAGTTATGGATTATTTGTTCTTTCCTTCTTTTTTCCCTCTTCTGGAAGCAGAATTATTCAGAGAGCAGAGGGGAAAGATAACAGATTACAGCTTTTCCTCATTCAAATTTGACTCGTAACCAAACAAAAGGACACTCAGAGGAGAGGACTGACGGAAGATAATAAGATGGATGGCAAACACGCAGCGGCTAATACTGTAAGCAGCACTTTACCTTTTTGAGTGGCCTGGATACAAAGTGAACCAAAGTTTCCTGCTGTGCCCAGACTCTTCCATCCGGCTGCTCGTGTTGGAATCTCAACCAAACTGAGGCCGGAGTGGGAATGGAAGCTGTTGCACGTCAGTGTGGCTGGCAAAGCGACGCACTGGTGGACTGGAGGACCAATCGATGCTGAGACGGTGAATCATCAATTAACCTCAAATTAAACACAATCATGTCATGTCATGTTGTTTCGGCATCTAAAGGAACGCCACCAGTATGTTAAAAATAAAGTATTAGAGAGACAATTTTCCTTTGTGTTTGATTGAGCTGCCTGCAGTGGTCAAAAATAGGATCGAGATAAAAATGTTCATTGTCAGTCGATATCGATAATTATCACGATATTATTTCTTTCGAGTTTTAAGACAGATTTGTACTTTTTAATGAGGTGTTCACATGAATTATTCGTGAGTACATTAAATACAAAACCAATGCAAAGATGCGAAATTCGCTTCACTCGCTATTTTTAGACACGAAAATATTCGCCTCGTCGCGAAAGCCAGTTAGCGTTGACATCCTCCCCACGTCGCTGTCGTCCGACGTCCCGACATCGTGTCAGAAATGGAGGATAAAACTATCGTCTCTGTGTGTGGGCAGCCCGAGCCTTATGACAACAGTTGCCATTTGTATCGTGACCGGCCGAAGAAGAAAGAGGAGAGGAGCTTGGCAGGAAGTGGGCGAGGGCGTTGGACCCTCACTGTGCTGCACGGTGGATCAGCAATATGTCAAAAATATATTTCACTTTTTGTTGTATCGCGTGATTGTCTTATCGCCTGGAACGGAGCTTCTTAAGATGCTAACTAGTCAAAGAAAAGTAAACTACAAACGCATGACGGACGAGCTAAAGCTGAGCAAATAGAAAAGTAAATTGTAGTTTTCAGGCCGAGTCGCGGCCCCCGACTCTTAACCTGTAACGCAACAGCTTCCTCGTCAGGCCTTCATTAAGCCTCATCTGGAGTCAAACGGTGCAACATCTTGGCTCCTCTGCCTCAAGCCGTCGCCGTCCGCACAGACCTGTAATTAGCAAAGCGAGAGCGGAGGCAGTCTCACTGTTTTACACCAGCAGACGAGACGCATCGGCTTCCCGCTGCCGAGAGAAAACTCAGGACCAATTAGGCCAGTTCTGCCCCATTGTGAGGACTGACAGTCGGGTATGGCTGTGGCCCTGGAGCCTCCCGCCTGGTGCCGGCCCCGAGCTTCTACTTCTCAAGATAAAAGCTTGCGTCTGGTCCGCTGTGTCTTCTTCGTACTTTGGTGTATTTTTTTTTTTTTAAACTAAATTTTAACGGCAATCATGTCAATGAATAAAAAAAAAACTAAAGCTACAGTGTGTAATATTTACTTATAACATAGAACTTATTCACAGAAATTGGATATATTGTCCATAACTGTGTTCATATATGTATAGTGAGTTAAATATAGGTACATGAGGTGGACCCGACCTCCGTGTGAGTCTCCATGTTTGCTACGTCGTGGTGAATGCGGTTGTTGCACAAAACGGTCCAGAATACATCGCGTTCGTGTTAAATTTTCAGCGCCGCCGGAAACGGAATCAGCTGTTTCCGGCAGCTGTCGGCATAAAGTGTCCCCTGTCGGGTGCTCATTTGGTTGCGGTTTGCAACTTTACCACCAGAAAAGTACAAAAATGACACTGGGGTAGATGTTACTGGGCGTGTCCAACGGTAAGTTCAGAGGCAAAAATACGAAAATCACTAATTATTTTCAAGATGGAGACTTACTTACTTACCACCTACTGCACCTAAAGTTGTTTGCGATCCTCCAGTAATCATATCAGAACATATTTTTAGGTGTTTTATTCATTCGCATGATTGCCGTTACCATTTAGTTTTCTGAAGGTTACTTTTCTAAAGGTTGCTGCATCCATCATTTCATTTATCCATCCTGGACGTTTCTCTTTGAGACTAATGTGTTTTCAATCTTACTTTTGGGGAAAACAACGGGGAAAACTATACATTATATCAGGCTTCCTCCCGTTGTACAACGAAAAATGAAGCTAAAATATCCCAGATACAAGAGCCGCCGTCTTGTGCTGGTCGTGCCGTGGTGTCAAGTCAGCGTCAGCTGTCATGACGTATCAGCCCGTTTATATACATATATAATTTTTTTTTTTTTTTGGTTTTTAAATTATTCATTTCATTTAAATCATCAATTTCCTGTTTCTTCTGTCAATAGGTCTGATAAATTCATCCATTTCAAAGATATTTGTTTTAAATTTTTATTATTATTATCATTTTTTTCTTCTTACTTTTATTTCCATGTAACAACTCACTTCTCCAACTGTGACACTGCTTCTGCAGCACTTTGTCTGAAACGTGGATGTTTGGTGTGGACATGTTTCACATAGTGAAGAAAGAACCTTCACTAAAAAATGTGACTCATCCACATGCTGGTCTTTTTCTATGCAGCCATTTTGACCAAACACCCTTTTGTAGTGTTTTGAAATATTGACTCACAAAATGTTCATTGAAACACTGTATTTGTTTAATATAAGATATAACTTTATTTATAGTTACAGTAGCAGCAAGAGTCAAGGAAACAAGGGAAGGGGGAGAAAATATTACAAAAATATACAATAAAGAGAAAAGAAAAAGACTAAAAAATCTATATATATTTGGATTGAATACAGTGATTGGTATCGAAGTTTTAAAAAAAGTAATTAATAAATATGCATGTAAATGGACATTAACATTGATTGATAACATTTATAACAAGATTTGGATTCCCTTTTGATCCCATAGGTCTTGAGATGACACACCGAATTTGAAGTTGCTCGTGTGAAATCTGTTGGAGGAGTTGGTTAGAGTATGATTCGCGGAAATGTCCAAATTTGCCCACCTAAATCGAAATTGTCTGACTTCCTGTTTGTGTAGGTCTTGACATGATACACGGGCCTACCAAATTTCGTTCCTCTACATCTACAAGCTGGGGGCACGCCCATTCCCAATTTTTCACCAGTTCTGCAAATTATGACAACTTTTCGAGCACGTTTAGGCTCAATAAGCCAATTAATTTGTGCTACGCAAAATGAAAATAATAATTCCTATGATTACAATAGGTCCTTTCGGGTGTTAGCGCTCGGGGCCCGAGGTAATGAATATTGTCATCTATAATTTACAGTTGCTATGCTTAGATTTGTCAGTAAAGGGGGTGCTTGATCGTCAGTAAATATTGTTTGGTTATACCTCATTCTGTTCTGTATAGATCTCTCGATTCTTACTCAGACAGATGGAGCAAACCGTTTTAAAGGGGTGTCCGGTGTAGCTGTCACCCCGGGGCACCCTGCGACGTACAGCCGTTACTGGTGGACGTCGCTGACGCCCTGAGATGTGGACGTCTTAGTTGGTCGTTGACTCCTTCTCCTACCTTTCTTTGTCCTTTCATTCCCTGCCTCTTTCTCAGCCTGGAGCTTGCCGGGAGTCTCAGGGTTGGTTGCTTTCAGGATCTCCAACTCCTGACAGAGAGCCTGAAGTTCCTGCTGGTGGGCGTCTCTCTCTGCCTGCGCCTGGTCGCCGAGCTCCAGTCTCCAGTTCTGCTCCTTCTGCAGCTCGGTGGTTAGAGACTCTCCCTGTTTTAACAGAGATTTGTTCTTCAGAGTTTCCGCCTCCAAGCTGATGGAGAGCGAGGTAGTTTCTCTCTTGAGGTTTTCACTGAGCTCTTCCTCAGCCTGGAGTCGGGTGACGAGCTCGAGGTTGGCGGTTTTCAAACCCTCCAAGTCCCGACGGAGAGCCTCTCTCTCAATGTCGCCCTGTTTCAGTGCCTGGAGTTCCTGCTGATGAGCGTCCTTTTGTTCCTCCAGCTGATCTATCATCTCCAGTCTCCAGGTCCACTCCTTCTGCAGCTCGGCTGTAAAATACTCCTGTTTTACTACTTCCTGTTTTGACAGAGATTCGATCTTCTTAATCTCTTTCTCCAGCTGAGTAAAGAGTCTGGCTGCTTCTCTTTCAAGAGCTCCATTGAGGTTCTTCCCAATCCTGAACTTTTGAGTTAGGTCGTAGTTGGACTTTTGCAGGTCCACAAATTTGTGAAGTTGAGCCACCCGGGCTGCGTTGACCTGTATTGCTTTCAGGAGCTGCTGCCGAAGGGCGTCTTTCAGTTCCTCCATCTGGTCACTCTTCTCCAGACTCCTGGTCTGCTCCACCTGCAGCTCAGCTGTCAGTTGCTCAACCTGCTCTGACAGAGACTTGTTCTCTTTGGTCTCCATCTCCAGTTCGGTGGTGAGCTCACGGGCCCTCTGAACAAGGTGAGCTTCTCCGGCTGCGTTCACCTGCTTTGCTTCCAGAAGTTGTTTCTGATGAGCGTCTTTCAGTTCCTCCATCTGGTCACTTTGCTCCAGACTCCTGGTCCGCTCCTTCTGCAGCCCGGCTGTAAGAATCTCAACCTGCTCTGACAGAGACTGGTTCTTTTCAGTCTCCATCTCCAGCTTGGTGGTGAGCTCACCGACCTTCTCAACAAGGTGAGCCTCTCCAGCTGCGTTGACCTGTTTCGCCTCCAGAAGGTCCTGCTGATGAGCGTTGTTTTGTTTCTCCATCTGGTCCATCATCTCCAGTGTCCAGGTCCACTCCTTCTGCAGCTCAGCCGTTAAATACTCTTCCTGTTTGGACAGAGATTCGATCTTGTTACTCTCCAGCTGAGTAGAGAGTCGGGCTGCTTCTCGTTCAAGAGTTCTATTGAGGTTCTTTGCAATCTTGAGCTTTTGATTGAGGTTGAAGTTGGATTTTTGCAGGCCCACAAATTCGTGAAGGCGAGCCACCCGAGCTGCGTTGACCTGTTTTGCTTTCAGAAGCTGCTGCCGAAGGGAGTATTTCAGTTTCTCCATCTGGTCACTCTTCTCCAGACTCCTGGTCTGCTCCTTCTTCAGCTCAGATGTAAGAATCTCCACCTGGTCTGACAGAAACTTCCTCTCTTTGGTCTTCATCTCCAGCTCGGTGGTGAGTTCACTGACCCTCTTCACCTGACAGACAAGATCTTGTTCTGCCTGCTCGAGTTCAGCCCTCAACACCTCCACGTTGGAGTCATGCACCTCCACCATGTCGCACCACGGTATCGTAGCACCGGCCATTGTTATTAACTATACCTGGATTCTTGTTGACGAATGTTTGACGCTTTGAAGACTGTCTGATGTTTCTGGCGCTCAAGTCTGTACGCCACCTGCTGAGTGAAGTTCAAAATGTCAGTCTTGAGAGTGTGTGCAGGCGACAGAAGGATGATGTCACAGTATGCTTTTGATCCTTTGATCTTCGGAGTTTTATATTTGTGCTTCAAGTTACCATGGTAACCTTAGTACTCTCTGGTTTCTCTTCAAATCAAAACGTAAACCATGTGTAATATATAATTATATATTAGTCCAACAATATTGGCCTAAGATGCAGTTGACTCATGTTGAATTATTGAGCAGGTGTACAAGGACACAAGGCTGTGAAGAACTTCGGTGAAAATGTCAAAAACCGCAAATGTCAAAATCTCGTAATATTAAAGATGACATATTCTGCTCATATTCAGGTTCATACTTTTAATTTGGGTGAGCACTTGAAAAGGTCTACATGCTCTAATGTTCAGAAAAGGCATCAGTGTTCTCATACTGCCCATTCCTGCAGCTCCTCTTTTCACCCTCTGTCTAAAACACCTGGATTTCCTTTAGCCCCGCCTCCTGATAAACCCCAGCCTACTGGGCCAGCTGGCCAATCACATTGGTCAGGGTGAGCGTTGTGAAAACGTCACGCCCCCTCACCAGAGAAGTGGAGATTCTCCAATTCTCAGGCGGGGTCACAAACCCCAGAAGAGTCAAACTGTGACACCACAGTGAGAAAGAAATCTGAACCAGTTGTCAGAGCCAGGCTGTGGGGAAGAATGGACATTATAACGGGAGTAACTCTGCCTCCGGTACAGTAGGTGGCGCTCTGCCAACGCACAAAGCGCCACCTACTGGTCGGAATAAGGCTTCTCTTCCGGTTGACGACGTCCTCCGCTTTAAAGGTAAAGCTTCGTGTTGTTGCTGTTGCTTTTGGCGCCGTTGCTTCCTGCGAGTGGGGAGGGGCAGTTATAATGCACGGACGGGTTACCCAAGCGTACCCCGGTTGAGGTGTAGACATTCACAAGTTATCTAGGTCTGTTCACCGGAGTAATAACACCGATTTCAGCCGGGGGTAAGGTGTTTACATGGCGTTTGGGAAACCGGGGTATCGCCTTTACCCGAATATAATCGCAGCCCGCGGTCAGAAATAATGCAACAAAAAAAGGCCCCTGATTCCTGCACGTTTGACGGGATCCTGCTGTGATAAGTAGCTGTTGAATGGACAGTTTGTGCTCTACCCAGAGAGCAGGTGGTTCTCTTGTAGTCTTAAGCTCCTTCAGGCAGCTCGGCGCTTCTTGGCGAACATCCAGTGAGCCCTTGTTCTCCATCCCACGGCCCTTCATCTTCTTTCGAGCTTGTTTCAATATTAGCATGACAGTGTGAACATGTAACACCCAGGCATTCACAGCGGCTTGTTTAATTTGGAGAATTGACAGAAACAGTTGCTCAACACAGCGGTTGGAAGCTTTGCCGCCATCTTGTCTCTGTCCTGTCTTTTTCTGGCTGAGCCCGTTTGAGCCTGTTATCACTAAATGTGACAAACTGAACCGTTTCTTTCAGGCTTCACTCTCTCATGTTTGTCTCGTTTTGGGCGATAAGCAGCTTAAACGGGCCGATATTTTAATTGGTGAAACATTCGACTGATGGGGAGGATTTCGTGGGTTTAGCGAACGGACACTGACGTAATTGGTCAGATTAACATTCTGCTTTCTGCTTTGCCTTTGATTCTGCAGTGTCTCTGGCACCCAGAATTATATTCACCCTTCGTATTTAATCAACACACTTCCACAAAGTCAGCCACCACAAACCCAACACCGCGGGCCGAGAGGCTTCTTCAGCATGTGCTGCGCTAAATTCCTGCATCTGCCCCTTTGTCCGGATCCACGGCAGCATCGATCGGGTTCTTCCCATTTTCTCACCCGTCCACCAGGTTCCACGGAAATGTGTTCAGTAGCTTTTGCGTAATCCTGCTAAAGGACAAACAAACAAACGGACATGGGCGAACACACAGCCCCCTCGGCGGAGGTAACCATGGAATGCGGTGACCGATCTTCCCCAAGACGCCGAATGATTTCTCAATCAATCGTTGTAATCTTCAACCGACGATCAATCTCTCTCCGCTGTCTGTGTGGTAAACCTCCAGATAATGGCACAGCGGCCAACTCTGAAACTCTGCACCTGTTCCCCTTGGCATGGACGTCGCATTTACATAGTTAAATATTCTCCCGAGCCGGAGACGAAGAAAAAACACAAATGAGCAATGAGCTTGAACAGTTTTTCCTCAAGCTGCTCGAATCGACCCACAGAGGGGAAATGGTTTTCTGAACATCACGGAGCTAAAGTGTGAGTCATTCTGCCTCGAAATCACAGACTTCCTCCCGACACCCGTGGCTCTGAGCCGGTGCTAAGGTTCCTGAACGTAGCCCGCCTGAACACCCGCCCGCTCCTGCTCCTGACGGGAGGAAAAAAACAACGCCGCACTGATGAAACCCCTTCGATAAATCTGCTTCAAGCGGAGCTCTGTGCGTGGGCGACCGTCTCATAATGGAACCGTCAACTCAGGCCCAGAGACAGCGAGTTGCGCCTTAATCAAACTAACGAACAGTCGGTCCCAGAACTGAGTGCAGTGAATGCAACGCGCAGCACGCGTGGGGATAAAAATATCACATGTTCAGTTCTGGGAAAGTCTGGGATCTTCTGGTGAGAGCGTGTCCAGGAACAACACGCTCAGGACTCGGGCGATCGCGAACGGAGGCGAGGACCTTGAGTTTGAAGCTGTTATCCCAAATGCTGCACATAGACGTGGGGAGAAATGAAGCACGGTGAGTAGCGTTTGCGGATGTGTCACGGCAGGTGCGTCGCAAAAATCACGTGCACATCGGCAGTTAATCGCGAGGCCGCGAATGACACTTTCAGCCATTTATATGTATGCACGCATTTACATATTCACAGATCTATACAGGCGTTTGCAGATTTGTTTACCGACGCACAAGTCCGATCACGCACACCCGGATGGAGAGCAGGGCTGCACCTAACGTTTATTTGCATAATCCATTAATCTGTTGATTATTTTCTCGATAAGTTGATTAGTTGTTTGGTCCATAAAATGTCACAAAATTGTAAAAAAAAAAAATGTCAATCGTGTTTCCAAAACCCCAAGATGATGTTTTAGTTTCTCCCACACAACAAAGATATTCAGTTTACTGTCACAGAGGAGCAAAGAAAACTGCTGATGTTTTTGACCAGGTTTTTTAATTGACAGTTGACGGGCAGGTAGACAACCATCCACAGACTGCAACAAACGGCCACAATGAAGGACATTCCATCAGCCACAGTTGACGTTGACGTCAAAACTTATCATGCTTTTTTGAAAATGATGTAAGAACATTTCACAACAGTGATCTAAAGACATGCAGACACATCCCTGAACTAGACTCACAATGTTTGCTGAACGTCTAAATGATGCCGCCCTGCTCAGGTCGGCATGTCGGCGCACGTCCCTGATTTTTGTTTTAGCTTTTGGTCGAGTTCTCTCTCTGGAAAGGCAAGAGGAGCTTGTGTGCACGAAGTCTGAATTTCTGATCCCTCACGCTGTAAATGATGACATTCCAGCAACTGTTGCTGGCCAGAATCCAGAAGGCGAAGAAGGAGAAGTTGCACCATTTGTTGCCCAAAACATTTCCCACGACGAAGACGGCGATGGGGGTGAACGACGCCGTGAACGCCACCGTTAGAGTCCCAATCGTCTTGGCCGCCTTGATGTCGGAGAAGGTGGGATTGGTGGTGTTCTGGCACTCGCGCCCGGCCAGGCGTTTCCTGCGCTTTGAGTGCTGCCGGATGCTGGACAGAGAGACCATGTTTATCACCACAGTGCCGCCGAGGAGGGTGAAGTCAAAGGCGGGGAACAGCAGTAGGATGTTCCAGGCCTGGCTGGGGAACTCGCCGATGACCCCCAGCGCGTAGTTGCACATGCGGCTGCAGGAGTTGTACTCCAGCGCGATCTCGCTGCTGAAAACCATCGGACACACGGCCAGGAAGAAGCTCCCCACCCAGGAGAGGACGATGAGGATGGTGGTTCTCTTGCGGGTGATCACAGAGCCCTTGTGCAGCGGCTTCAGAACGGCGATGCTCCGCTCGATCGTCAGCAGGAAGATCGTGGTGATGGACACCAAGGTGCAGCCGGCGAAGATGGGGCCGATGACGTTGCACGGGTGGAAACTCACCAACTGCGAGTTGTACGAAGTCCACTCCGGCGCAGAGTCGGTCACCATGAGATAGACCTCGGCGTAGACAGACAGCGGCACCACGAATATCCCCACCGCCAGATCAGCCACGGCGAGGGACGCCTTCAGGTATCCCTGTGGCGTGTGGAAGTGTTTGGTCCCCACGACCACTGCCAGAGTCACCAAGTTCCCGAACAAGATGGCGAAGACCAGTAGCACCATGAAGAGCACCATGAGGATTTTGTTGGCCAGCGTGCAGCAGCACACGGTGCAGTGCGCCGGTTCAGTCCTGTCCAACATGATCGCTGTGCTCGTCTCAATCATTGGGAAAAACTGCTGCTGCAACACTCACGTCATGACCTGAGGTGAAAACCAGAGAAAGGTAAGAGGTACAAACGGTCAGTTTCCTCCCTGGTCTGGTGTTTTTGTCTGTTCAGTGGACATTTTTACTTCACACGCTTTACGTCAGGGCTATTCAAGTGGGCCAAATAGGAAAATCACTGAGGGTCTGTAGGCTTCATACTATACTTAATGGCTACAAATACGTCTAACAATATTACATGGAATAAACGAGTCACGTGCATCGCTTTTCTTTCACTTAAATCTATATGTAATATCTTCCAGACAGCACCCTGTCTATTTATGGACGTATACATTTGCTGCGAAAAAGTAGGAAAGCTCCTACTTGGACCCGTGGACTCCCTGTGTTCGGGTCGTTGCCACCGGACAGTAAATACCAACACTGGACTGTCGACTCCAGTCACCTTTGTACAGTCCTACTGGAGATGTTTCTCATGGTGGATGGATGGATGAAGGAATGGATGGATGAAGTAAGGATGCATGGGTGGATGGGAGCAAGGAGAGGGTCCATGGATGAATTGAACAATGGAAGGAACAAATAATAAATGAAGGGTTGACGGATGGATGAAGGAAAGAAGGATGCATTGGTGGACGGATGAAGGAAGACCAAATGGATGAATGATAGATGGAAGGGGGACTGATTGATCGTAAGATGGATGGATAGACAAATAAATGGGAGGAGGATTGATGGATGAAAGATGGATGAATGGTTGGGTGGGAGGAAGGAAGAGTCAATGGAAGGATTGATAATGATGGATAGATGAAGGAAAAATGATCCATGATAGAAGGGAGGACGGATTGATGCATGGATGGAAGGATAGATGAGTGGATGAAGGATGGATGGATAAATAGATGGATGAAAGATGCAACGATGGATGATGGATAGATGGATGGATGAAGGAAGGATGACGGATTGATGGATGGATGGATGTAAGGATGATGGATAGATGGGTGGATGAAGGAAGGAAGAAAGGATGGATGGATGGATGAAAGATGCAGCGATGGATGAAGGAAGGATGACGGATGGATGGATGGATGGATGGATGAACTCTACTCCCTCCAGGAGTGAGAGCTGATGTCATTATCCAGCAGGGCCACAGCAGCTGTAGTAGTAAACAAAACCCAGCTGCTTCTTTAATCCGACACAAATCTAAACATGCCGCAGAGTCCGCGTTTTTACACTTACATATGTTAAACTAAAGTCTAAATCAGGATCAGATCAACAATCAATAAGTCCTGTATTATGTATTAATGCGTTGACACAACTTATTCTGCTCTCCGGCTTCCCACGGTACATCCACGATCTGCAGCGCGCGGCCACGCAGAAGCCTCGCGCGCATTCAGCCAATAATCCTGGGGATGCGCAGAAGGGAAATCCATAAAAAGGAAAAATTTAAAAAAAGATGCGGAGGCGGATCAGCGCCGTGAAGACTGTGCGTCTGCATCTTAATGCCGCTGCTGCAGTTTGTTGAAGTTCTGCGTCTTATATGGTTTTAGCGCCGATTCCCTGAAAACACTTTATTGTCCTGCATCATCATCATCATCATCATTATTATTATGATTATTATGGTCTGTTAATAGCCAATCCACCGACTCACATGTTCACGGTCAGATAAATACTGCAGTGAACTCACTGTGTTTTGTTTAATTCCCGCACTGCGCTCCGCGTAACGACGGCGACGTCTCCTCACCCGAGGATCAAATCATCCCGACGTCCTCGAGAAGATGCAATACAAAAAGAAAAAAGAAAAGGAAAGGAGGTAAAGCGTCCGGAACCGGGAACTGACTCACTCTCTCTCCGGAGGAGGAGGAGGAGGAAGAGGAGGAGGAGGAGGAAGAGGAGGAGGAGGAGGAGGAGGTCCACAGACGCTTGTGCGCGTCCGGGAGGATGGAGCCGTGGAGCCGTGGAGCTCAGCCCGGGTCTGGTGCACTCAGCTCCGGGGACACGGCTTTTAAAGAGTCTCCTCCGCTGGTTCCTCCATTGGCTGAGGATGCTGATGACAGAGTACCACCCCCCCCCCCACGCACACCACGACCTGAGGATGAGGATGGAAGTCATGGTGTCACGAGGTCTCAACACTTAATTGTCACATGAGAAACTCACACTTCTTTATTTCATCTCTTTAAAATGTCTCCCTAATTTTCCTCTCTGTTTCCAATTTGGAAAATCTGTTGATAACCACAGTATTATAACACAACAATAATAATACAACTTGCAAAACTAGCAGGAGGATACAGTATATTCTGGATATTACCACGGATTCGTTTATTGACCAAATGCAGCAGGTATGAACACGAAGCTTCTGTCTGAAGCTGCAAATCTTAAATTTCAGAGCTAAAAGAACGTGCATCAAACAAATTCGAAGGAGGAAAAAACCCATAAATCAGTCTGTCGACTCTGTTGTTGTTGTTGTTGTTGTTGTTGTTGTTGTTGCTGCACCAACTCTGCCCACGTTGTGTTGTAGTAGCATCACCCCGGTCCGGCTCTGGCAGCGGTGGACACAAGGAAACAAAAGCCTAATCCCCTGTTTTTTTTCTTTGTGTGTGTGTGTGTGTGTGTGTGTGTGTGTGTGTGTGTGTGTGTGTGTGTGTGTGTGTGTGTGTGTGTGTGTGTGTGTGTGTGTGTGTGTGTGTGTGTGTGTGTGTGTGTGTGTGTGTGTGTGTGTGTGTGTGTGTGTGTGTGTGTGTGTGTGTGTGGTAATCCTTAATCCAGAGGTCAGTGCAGGGGTCTTGAGTCCAGCGCTTCACATCTCAGCGTGTGGAGTTGTTTTTTTTGCTTTTCTCTGGAGCGTAAATCAGCTGGTAGCTACATTAAATCATCCGCTGCTTCATTTGGAGTTTTATTTTAATTTTTAAATTTTTTTAAAAATATAAATCCTCCATTTAACCACGACTGCTGTCAGATTTGAAGGTCCTGTGAAAAAAATAACCATATATGAAGAATTCATTGTTCCCAGGTTGAATCTCTGTGTTAACTGTTCATTTATCTTTTTGTTATAAAAAAACACATCCGGGTATTTTCACATCTCAATTTCCTGCAAAAAACCCCGACACTTTGAGCTGTTCGTTGCAGGGGCGTTTACTCCTTCTGTCGTCCAATCGTAGCGCTCTCTGGAATTGTCTAACTCCTCCTTCCCCGCGTCTCCGGGACGACGTGCGTCCGAGTGCCGAAAAACAAAGGAGAAGCTGCGTTTGACGTCACTGGTATCGATGGATCGACGCGCGGTCGGGACGAGAATCGAAGGGTCAGAGAGCCGAAAACGTTTCGTCTGTCGAGCATGTCGTTCGGTGTGAGTCTTTCACAGACGTGTCGGAAACTGTGTTCATGATTTGACGAAATTAAAACTTTTATTTTTACTGAATGAGCAATGGGGAAGAAGAGATATGCATCTATGTTCGGTTAGTTGGTTACTTTATTTTCCCGGGAAGGGGGAAATTCAGTTTCACAATATTTTTCATTTTACATCTGAACACAAACACTACCAAATATGTAGAACTTGAATTTTTTATTTTATTGTAAAATATTTTAAAATAACGTTAATGTTTAAGATTTAAAATATCAAAACCTCAATTTACTTTTCTATTTCATAATGGTTTCATTGATTTTAGGAATCATTGCCAATTTTAAAAAAAATTATATATACAGTATGTTGGCTGATATATCTGTATTGGTAATTCTTTTACACCCCATTGGTGAATTGGCATCGTCTCCAAAAAATCCATATCGTTCAGGTTTGACTTTTTATTTTGTGAGCGTGTGCTACTGTATCATCGTGTGTGCTCTATCGATGTTATGCTTCGTACACTATAATCTTGATTTTGATAGTTGGAACTCAGCGTCTCTTCGTTCCACAGCCTCGGCAGCAGCAGCACATTTATTGGGACGTCATCTTCACGCTGCGCTCAGGTTTTCCCCTGTAACAGCGTGCAGAAATGATAACAGCCTTATTAATGCGAGTGTTGGAAAAACAAATGTGTTTGAATTTCATTACTGTCACTTCAAAAGGGAGAGCTTGCGGGGTGCTGCAGCGCTTCAGCGAGCTTCCCTCCCGGGGGGGGGGGGTTTACTTGAACAGAATTAATTCATGGCAAAAAAACTGTCTTGCATGAAAAATTAATTTGCAATCAGTTGCTTTGGTTTGAACATTGACTCCTGCTGAGAACCTCAGTCCTCGCTTGCAGTGGAATATGTCTTGTTGTCAGATTGAGTTTAGGAATTCTCTTTCTTGCTCCAGTTCTGACATTCGTGGTTTCCAGGGCAACTTCTGTTGTCAGCGATCGTCATATACTGTACGTTTCCGCGAGGCTCTTATTTACGATTTTTTTTCGGGGGGATAAAATATCTCGATGTTGATCTGATGAAATCTGGTTCCGAAATCGGTGTGTTTCCCCTCAGGGCGAATTCTCAGAACTTTGGTGATCCTCCCACGGTTCTTCCAGCGCCACCATCAGGTCAATATTTACATTTCAACGTGCAAAACTGAGATGGTGGAAAATACTACACACTCCAAAGTGGTGTGGTTGACTTCCTCTGGAGCTCTGAGGAAAAGAACCTGCGGCCCCACCGGCGTCTTTGCGACAGAGACCCAACAGTAAAACCACCTGGAGCCACTAGAGGGCAGCAAAGTCGTCTGTTAAAAGAAATGATTTAAAAAATTCCTGGATCCGCCTCTTTTTTCCGGTTCCACACCAAAATGTAATGGGTTCTGTCTTGGCCCGTGTCCTATCTGTTCAGGAGTGTTTTTGCGTAACCCTGCTGACAAACAAACAAACAAACAAACAAACAAACAGACAGACTTAAAGGCGCAGTGAGCGATTTGGGAGAAAGCTTGTTTCTCTTTGTCGTCGTTGTGATCTTCCTGCTCTGGCCGGGCCAAGAACCCGCGACCTCGTGTGTGAGAGCCCGACGCGGCGTTGCAGCGCCGCCCGCTGGCACGTCTCTTAAAGTGTCGCCGAGTGGTGTTTAAAAACTGCGCTCAAAGTGTTGTGTGGTGCGGTCCGCACCTTTTTTGATTTTTGGATGTACAGAGCCTGGGCTGAATCGAAAACCCCTATTTTTCCCCCCGGCGTACACACAGAAGCGACAGCTAACGGACAGTGAGGAAATACTCTCTGATTTTCAAAAAAACATGTATTGCTTTAAAACCGCTCACTGCCCCTTTGAAAGGGAGAGAAAGAACAAACTTAAGCATGGTCCTAAAGTCGGTCAATCGATGCTGAACTAGGAGCCTCTTTATGATCCGACATCTTCCCGGTCCAAGGTCTCGCAGCAGCATTTCTACAGAAGAGCAGGACAGGACTGTGAGACGGTGACTGGTTGTCTGTCTAGCGTGGCCACGAGAGAGTTAACAAATGACCAGCCTGCACCGGCGTCCTTCAGCAGACGGACGCCGCGCTAATGGACAAGTCCAACAGGCCGGAGATTGACGCGTGGTGTAAACCTTATATAACCAGGCTGGGTGACTAAGAACACTCGCTTTATTTGCAGTAACACTGCGAGGGAGCAAGAGTCGCTCAACGCCCTCTGCACACCTGGCTGATGCTTCAGCATCGGTTCACATTGTGCACTAAGACTCCTGAGCGCCGAGGACGCAAGACAACTGCGGCGCGGCCTTGTTATCAGAAAGTGACAGCAGCCGCCACGCGAAAGCGCATTTGGCTCTCTGCTTTAATTTATTTATTTATTTTGTAGAAATGCGTTCGTGAAAGAGCCTTTTCTAGGTTTGATTTGTGAAGAAGTCACTCTCACGGCCTGCGGGGAGTGAAACATCTGATTTTCAGTAAATGTCTTGAGAACGTGCAGTTTGCAGAGAGCAACGAAACAATCTTCAGATGTCGTGGACAAAGCCACGACCTGAGAAAGACATCAGCTGGAGAGGCGGCTCTTCAACTTGACATAAAAATGTAAAATCCAAACCCAAATCATATGATTATGGACTTTATTTTACATTATGCGTTTTCCTTATAAGGAGTTTCTATGGGGAAAATGCTTAATGTAAGTCAACGTCAATAATCATACGATTTGGGTTTTGTGTAATTGTTTAAAGTAACTCCATCAAAGGGCAAATCCACGTTTTTTCTAAGAGGCCAAGACGTCGACTGGTCCATTTGAAGAAAGACGCACGAGTCCGATCAGTCCTCAGATGAAGGAGCTGAATCTCCCTGGTGTGTGTCGTCAAACGACTCCAGATAACTTCACACAGGAGAGGCGGAGTGGAAGCCCAGGGGAGAGTGATACAGTAAACAGAGAGATGGAGATCAGAGGCGCCCGCAGCCGGCACGCCACCCAGAGAACGTTGGATTAATTCGCTCTGACTGTGACGGGAGAGACGAGCACTGTGGCCTCCTCTTCATCATCCTCCTCCTCTTCCCCCACCTCACCCTTTACTCCCTGCACCCTGCTGGGCCGACCCGTGGGGGGCTGATGAGGGGGGGGGGGGGGCGCCGATGTTGTGGATTGCAGGCGACAGATGGAAGCCTGTGCAGGCAGCTGAGCTCAGCGGCCCGTCGCTCCGAGTCACGTTTGAGCGTGTGCGCTGATGTCATCTCAGATTGGACTCGCGTGTTCGAGTGAGGGGGGGGGGCGGGGGGAGGGGGGCCCGCCTCAACAGCTGCACTTTGAAAATTCACACGACAGGGGACACGAGAACTGAAGTCTATCGTCAAAAATATGATACGTGGCCAAAAGTATGGGGACGTTGGAACATCGTTGTTGTGCACGATTCAACCGCGGAGGTATTCCTCCAAAAAGTAGCGAGGGTCATAAGGTCATAAACGTTTACGCTCCGCACGTGTCACACAGCTAAAGCTAAGAGCTAACGGAGGCCTAAGAAGCTCCGATCGATGATCTGACGGCTTCTAGTTTTTAAAAAAAAGATGGATTAATTGAGCGGAAATTTAATCAGAAAAAACATTGGAAAGAATTAATTGTAGAACCAAATACTGCCGTAAATCACACACACACACACACACACACACCGTCAAATGTGGATTCATCCGTCGATGAATCTCGTCTCCATATGAACTCCTCTTGTTTAAATTGTAGATAAAACTTATAGATGAAAGCGTGTGTAAGTTTCAGATCTGGAGTCCCTCAGAAAACGTTTGTGGCTGCAGGAAGGAAGAGTTGGACTTTGGTTTTTTTCCTCCATCCGTCCGGTTCTCACTGCGTGTTGCAGAGGAAGATCGCTTCGTCGCCACACGAGCTGCTTCGTTGTGAACCAGTCTCGACAGGTGACGTGAGGAGTGGTGGAGGCGCGGCCCTGCAAGTGCAGTACACGTCTTGCTTTTGTACTTCGTGGGGGCGGATAGGTCTGCGGAGATGCGCTGCACATGATCCCCGGCCATCTGCCTCAGGTTGTGCTCATTTGATTTGTGTGGAATTTTTTTTCAACACACCAGCAGTGTGCAAAAAAAAGATCTGACACAAACCCCCCTGTACGAGACCGGAGCGGAAGTTTGTGTGTTTTATTGGTGCAGAAATGATTTTGTTGTGATTAAAGTCCTTTCAGGACCTCATGTTCCGACAGGCCGAGAAAATTGTCGCTGAATAAATTTGACAGATTGCCAGTGTGAAATGAATAATTAGTAGAAACAGAGCAGCCATGTTCAGACGCCGTGTTATTCCATCACAGGTGATTAGTGTTGCTGTTAGTGTCTCTTCCTCTGTAGATGGATCAGGAAGTTTCCTGATCCTCTTAACCTCTCACCGTGACCTCTGTCCCTCTCCGGTCGGCTCCCACACGTCGGCTCATTACAGGCTCAGGACTGAACACGGAAAAACATTTTGTTTTAATGCACAACATCCACCTGTCTGTCTGATCTGTCTGTGTTTCTGTCTGTCTGTCCATGTGTCTGTCTGTTTCTCTCTCAGTCTGTCTGCCTGTCTGCTTCTCTTTCTCTCCGTCTGTCTGTCTGTCTGATCTGTCTAGTGGATTTGAATGTGGTTTCATAAGGAGCCAGAGAGTTTCCTCATTAAACGTCTTTTATTCCGTAGCTTGTCTGCTCGTGTCTTTTTTCTGAATCATATGCAGCTCTTTGTATTGACATGTTGTTGACAAGGTTCCGTACAAACGTGTCTCGGCTGATCGAAACGAGGGGGCGATGCAGATCAGGGCTGAGGGACGACAGGGTGTGAGATTCTGAAGAATTCTGACGAGGAGCGTCTGAAGGACAGAAATCCTCACTCACACAAACCAAACGTTTGCCAGTTTTATTCCTTTCTATGGTCATGGAGGTTTTCACCGAGGGATTTGTTCCTGTGTCATTCACAGCACGATTTAAAGAACATTTTCGACAAGGCAACTAAAATGGCTCTCAGGGGAACTCGTACCAAATTGCACACACTCACAGATGTCACTCTAAAACTCTGTTGTTAACATCCATCATCACCTGGACTCTTCTCTCAAAAAATTATTGTTTATGACTTTCTTATCAACAACATCCTCATTCTCTTAAGATTTTATAAAACACAAATCCAAGTGTATGAAACCTTCTCGTAACATATTTCACCGTGGATGTATTTTGTATGTCGAAGCCCTTAAAGTTATGTGGAAGAGAGTAATGTACTGAAACTTTTTTAACATTATTGAAGAATGTGATTTACAAAAAAAGCCCTCGCTTAATTTTCATTTAATTATGGATGTAATCATTTTTTTCTCTTCTTTCTAATTTATACTTTATACTAAATCTGTGAAGAATTTTGAGCCATATTGTTTGTATATGGATATGTTTTATATAAAGTGGTGAAAATGTAAGAAAAAAATCAGAAAAAACGCCCCTTACAATCTCACAATGTTAAATAAACTGATTACTTCTTGGTTGTCCCATCCTTCCACCAAAGTTTCACAGAAGTCAAATAAATTGCGACATGAAAGAAGCCTAGAATTTACACAGAGTACACACACTGAATACTCAAGTACACACAGGGGCGTAGCACCAAATTCTGGGCCCCATACATAAGCGGTCTCTGTGGGCCCCCGCAGCTTTGATGCTGATACATTTATGATACTGTGTATGTGTGTTCTAACAGTGACTAGCTAGCTAACTAACTCCTACTGTATTCATGTAGTACAAGTTACAGTTAGCTAGCTAGCAAGGGCAATAGCAGCTATGTCGATCTCAGCTAGGTAGCTGCTAGCTAGCTGTCGTGGTAGGAGTTTGCTAATAGCTAGCTCACCTTTCTTTTGAAAAGAATAGAATAGAAAACTTTATTCATCCCGCTCGGGGAAATTCACTTGTCACAGCAGCACAGTATCACACAGGGTAGCAAAAATACAATTAAAAATACAGGAACAAACTGTTTTCAAAAAGCTATGTACATATATACAGAGTGTAAAAGTAATGTGCAGGGTTGAAAATAATAAATATTATTATTATTATTACTATTAAATATGCATATGCAATATGCAGATATGTATTTCACGGAAATATACTATACACGGAATGGTACTGAATAAAGAGTGTTACATAAAATATGGTTGTTATGGAGTCCGACAACTGCCGGGATGAAGGACCTAATGAAATGAGTTAACAGTTGTTTTCCCGTGGTTTGGTTTTCCTCTCTTTCTTCTCTCTTTTCTCTTCTTTAAGGGGTGAGTGGGCCCTCAGAGAGCGCCCCCCCCCCCCTTGCTACGCCCTTGCCTACACACAGTGGTTGTTACTGTTTGAAGCAGGAGTCGAAGAGTTGGCTCAGAAGTTTGTGTGCCGCGTGCTCCGTTTTCCCACTGTGCCGCGCGCGCCCGTGAACGCGGCGTTGCCATGTTGTTGTTGTAGCGCGTTCGGGGCCAGAGCGCAGCGCCGGAGTTTCCAGCTTCCAGGTCGGTGTCTGCGGACACAGCGGACACTTTTCTGAGAGGTGAGGCGCCGCGGTGACCGACTTCGTCTGGATTACAACTCCGCTTCGAGAGGCCGTGAACAGTTCCCGTCGGGTACGTAGAGTTTGTTGTCTCCATTTAAACTTTTCTCACTCACTCTCTCGCCGCTGACGAGCTCCGGGGGTTCGCTGCGACTTTTTCCCATTCCTGCTAACAGGCGCTAGCCGCTCGACTCGGCGCTGTGAGAAAGAAAGAAACAACTTCTCTTTGGACTCTAATGAAACCACGGAGCTGCGGGTCGAGGCGCCAGACCGTCGGCTGTGCGGACGACGGGCAGCGCAGAGCCGACCTCGGCCGGACGCTGGGCGTCGAGCGGCGCGGTGGAAGACGAGGCTAGCTCCCGTGCTAGCTGGCTAACGCCGCCGCCAGCTGACACCTCGCTCACTTGGCCAAACTTCTGAAAGCGCCCGCGTGTCCCTGCTCGCGCGAAACCTCCGCTGTCCGCGGCGTGGACACGACACGGGGGATGGTAACAAAGTCACGGCGACTCGTAGGCGTCGCGATCCCTCGGGAGCCTGCGGGTGAAAGTCGCGGCGGCGGTTTAGTGATTTACCGCCGATCATTTAAAAATCCAGAGTTCCTCCGTTTTTATTTTTTTTTATATTTTCAAGTTCATCGCAGTGACCGATAATGAGAACTAAAAGTGAAGTGTAGCGTCGACGTGGGTCTCACTTCACTTCAGGCACCTGTGGTCGCAGACCTGGACCTGACCGCCGCGCGACCACAGAGGAGGAGAAAGCGGAAGTCCGCCTCGCCTGGTCTTGTGGTTCGGGTTCACTCGGCACCAAATCCTCTTTTTGTTTTGACTCGACTTCTCCATCCAGAGGAAGGTGGGGTTCACGTGTAGACCCTGCTCCTGGTGGGGTTCGTCTCATCGTCCGTTTCCACCCACCAGCTGCTGCCAGTGTAAGAGCAGGACCAATGAGATCGAGCGGGACCGATGAGATCGAGCAGGACCAATGAGATCGAGCGGGACCGATGAGATCGAGCGGGACCGATGAGATCGAGCAGGACCAATGAGATCGAGCGGGACCGATGAGATCGGCCGTAGGTTTCCGGTTTCAAGGTATACCGAGGTATCAGAAAGTCACGGTTCATTTGTTTTTTAAAGAAAAACAAATCAGTTGTGTGCTATAAGTTGACATACAACATTTATTTTATGTTCCAAATGTTCTATATGATATTAAAAAAATAAAATACACTTTAGCAATATGTCGAGGCGACACTGTCGGTCGGGCTCAAATAAAACCACAAATAACTCTTTGAAAATCTTTCAAGGAAAAATAATATATATATATATATATATATATATATATATATATATATATATATATATATATATATATATATATATTTATATTTGTGTAAATTGATCAGAATTTTTTCACTCCCTAATATCAGTATCAACCTCCAAATCTCCACATCACTCCGGCTCTTCTTGCAGTAAATGTTAAATCATTATTTCTGAAGATTAAAGACTTGATTTTCTTCCTCCTCGGGCAAATTTGACCAAAACCACCTAATTGTTTTTTTTTTGTATGGAAATAACATGTCACATCCCCAAAAATTAGATGTTGAACATTTTCTTCTCTTCAGGTGTCGGTTTAATGACGACGGAGAAAAGACGACGTGCCCGCTCAGTTTAGGTTCTCGGACCAGTGATGAGGTAGATACGTCTATAAGGACAAATAGATTCAGAGGTTTGTTGCAGATTAATTAATCTATCCACAATTCTGTCAGTCAGAAGCGATTGAACCGGGGTGATGTAGACGCACAACTGTAACAGACACGTCAGGTTTGCGTGTGCAGAGCAGCTGTTGTTTGAGGTTTCCTCACTTCCTTCATTAGACTGAAGGAAAGTGACAGCCTCGTCTTAGCAGGATGTGCATGAAGAAGGAACGAGGGCGACTCCACTTCCCCGACCCGAGCAGCTAATGAATTACCACACGGGAGATGAGCCGGTCATTGTGTATCTTTCTCTCAGCGTCGTAGCATCGCAAAACTAGTTCTGCCAGAGCTGACGAGGGCGTGTTACAGTGACTACCTGGCATGTAGTTGCTTCCTCCCCCCGCCTCCAGGGCCTTTCACTCAGGCTCTGTCTTCCTGTGTAATCCAACACCCAGCACCATAATCCAGCGTGTCTCCGTTTATAAATGGCTGAGGATTACCTGCACGAGAAGAAGCAGGTCGGTTCGTTGTCGAGCAAGTTCGCAGGTTAACAAACAGATTTACGTGTGGAGAGGGAGCACTTCATATAATGTACAACAGCTGGTGGTGATGGGGTGTATTTTAGATTTTGTTTTGATTAATCTACAGATCATTTTCTGGCAAGGTTTAATTCAATTTTATGTAAATTTTAAACATGAACGTTCACTGCATTGTTTATTGTGTAAAATAAAAGTTATATGTCTGGATATGTCTCTGAAGACCTCATCGGTTGCCTGAAATCTTTGAAAATCACGAAAAGAAAAATAAATAATATAGAAATAGATGTAATTCTAGAAAGATTTCTCACGTGGAAAAAAAGCGTTAAGGTTAGTGAGTGAGTTAGTTTTTCTATTGTGAGACTCGAGTGAGGTTTGGAACGTGGCCCTTGACGTGCCTTTTTATATTATGTGAAATATTTGTAGATAAGATGTAGTGGAAATCCTAACCTCCGAAATCCTAGCGAAGGTGAGCCACGATGACAAACGTTCACTGCAGCCGGGAAGATTCCAGCGTCGCTGCAGTTGTTATGATTTCACAGTTTGAATATCAGTTTGACACGCAGAGATATTGAAGGAGTGACAAACCAGCGGGTTACATACGAGACGAGTGACCTTCGTGAGACCGTACAGTACAGTCAGTGTCCACACTCACTATTAACCAACAACTCTTATCTCAGGGTGTTTTTATAGTAAATGACAGTTTCACTCCTCCGTTTTTTGTCAGAGAAATCTCACACATCTCTGTTTCCTCCCTGGAGTTTCTGCTGAGGAAACTTTCCCTTCAGATTTTCACAATGATACAGTCTCCCCGTGCGTTTTTTCCGGATTTTACATGGTTCCTCAGAACCGCTCAGTTTTGTCTTGTTTTCGATGCTGATGGAAGACGTTGTTTCTCTCTTCCCTGGAGTTTTCAATGCTTCGATAAATGGCAGCTTTTCACATCTTTCTTTGTACTTTACTCTAGAGCTGCAACAGTTATTAGATTAAACGATTAGTAATCAACTACTAAATGAATTACCAACTATTTTTTGCCAATCGATTAATTCGTTTTCATGGGAAAGTCTAAATTATCTGATTTCAGCTTCTTAAGTGTGAATATTTTCTGGTTTCTTTGCTCCTCTATGACAGTTAACTAAATTTCTTTGGTGTTTGGACAAAACAAAACATCATCTTGGTAGTTTTCCGAAACACAATTGACAATTTTCACCATTTTATGGACCAAACAACAAATCAATTAATCGACAGATTAATCTATAATGAACATAATCGTTAGTTGCCCTACTAGGTGTAACACTTGAGTTCTCTTTTTCTAGAATGTTGTTGTTGTCACGACTGCAGTGCTTGTATACTGCTTATATTTGCTCATAAATTAAACGAAATTCACGTAAGAATCCCCACATAATGTGTAAGCATACTTAATAGCATGTTGATAAGGACTTTCGGATGCAGCCAGTGGCTTTAGTGTTGCCTGATGCTATGAAAATGCTAAGATAACGTCAACCATTATAGTAAATAAAATCTCCAACAACTTTTTCCTGAAATTTTTCGGAGGGGGGCCGTATGCGAGAACGCAAACGTTGCTCCGGGGACATTTTCCAGAACTTCTCCTGGGCTTCAGGACCGAATCTGACGAAATGACCCGTGTTTGTTTTGGGCGGTGCGTTCATGAACACCCTGAATTTAAACAGTGTCGGGAATGGAAAATGCAAAAAGCTGGGGTCATCGTTCTGTGCTACCGGTCGGGTTTATTTGCAGTGGAAAGGCTCAAAGGTCGACGCGCCGCGCACACCGGCTCGGCAGAATGAGTGAAACAGATGGAGGCCCGTTCAGAGCACATTCCTCGGGAACGCCGTCCTACAACTACAACGCTACACACTGAGCTACAGGCCACTTCAGGTTGTCGTGTGTGTTTGAACCCACAGACCAGGAAGTGTCTGCTGTAAGAAAGGTCACAGCAGCAGGTCTTTCCCGCTCGCCGACAACCAGGCGACCTCTGTGTGGGGGTGTGGGACCAAGTCTCCACTTGTATGCACAGATTAAAAAAAAAAAAACGTAGCATGAGAAGACATGAACGATCCCTGTGATGCTGCTGCTGCAGTTTGAGCATCTGACGGATTTCACCTCCGTCTGCATGTTGGAGCGTGTACTTGACTAATCAGTCATCCTGACCCGCACACTTAATCTGTCTGAACCCGTGTGAGTGACTGATTAAAACCTTCCTAGAGACAAACCCACAACACAACACTGGCACCACTGCTACACATCTGTGTCATTTAGTCCCTTATTCCCACAGAAAGTGAGGCCAATGTGGAAGTGCCTGCAGCCTGTATTCTCTGGACTGACCAGCAGTGGGCGACTCCACCGGAAAATGACTCTACTTTTTATATAATCCATTGGGGGTCGACCGATGTGGCTTTTTCCGGGCCGAGACCGGTACTGATTATAACTTCTCTCAGAGACTGATAACAGATTTTTGAAAACTGTCAGTGCAGGAGGTGAAGATAAGACTTTCAATTATTCCCATAACTTAGTCCTTGAACATTCTTAAAGAAGACATTTTTCCTGTTATTATTATAATTATTATAATGCAGACTATTTTGTGAATGATGTTGCATCATGCTACTGCCGGCGCCGTTATTCTCCTGCAGGTCCGTTTTGCGCTGGGTCCATCAAATTTGGACCTTTTTGTCCCTGTACGAACAAACACGTTTGTATTTTCACCAAAGAGAATGAGTAAAATATTGAAATCTCCTTGAGATTTAAAGCTGAATACTTCTTGTATGCGTAGGCCTGTTTATACAAATTTGATTTTATTCATCAGTGCCAGAAGAACGTGTTTTTTTTGGTGTTTTATAGACTCTGTCGTGTGTTTTCTAATATATCTGTGATTCTTTTTTACGCTGTAGCACAAGAGCTTGAGCACAGACACTGTGTCCTTCTATCTGCCCTCAGGATGAATGGGCGTCCTTGTGTTTGCTGTTAACAGCCCACACTCACTCTCTCTCCTTCTCCCTTCCACTCCCTGTCTTTGTCATCTTCACTCTCTCCCTGTAGCTTATGACTCATTGCTTCCCCTTCATTCCCAAGCCCTCTGTGTCGCAACTGCTGGAGGTTTCACCACAGGTCGTGTTAAAGACTTGAAAACCACACGAACCCCCTTTGTTAACGGGCAAAATTAATATATATATTTATATATATTCATATAAACATGTGCAACTATAAATCCCTTCTTTACAGTTGCGACCTACTTGAAATTTAAAATCTCTTTTAAGAACCACAGATACTGTCAAAACCTCAGAAGTTTGAAAAACTTTCCAGTGCACTGTATCCTCTGTAGTTTGAAAACCCATTCCAGTGCCTTGTACCCTCTATAGTTTGAGAAGCTTCCAGTGCCTTGTACCCTCTGTAGTTTGAAAAGCTTCCAATGCCTTATACCCTCTATAGTTTGAAAAACTTCCAGTGCCTTGTACCCTCTATAGTTTGAAAAGCTTCCAGTGCACTGTATCCTCTGTAGTTTGAAAAGCTTCCAATGCCTTATACCCTCTATAGTTTGAAAAGCTTCCAGTGCCTTATACCCTCTATAGTTTGAAAAGCTTCCAGTGCCTTGTACCCTCTATAGTTTGAAAAGCTTCCAGTGCACTGTATCCTCTGTAGTTTGAAAAGCTTCCAGTGCACTGTATCCTCTGTAGTTTGAAAAGCTTCCAGTGCACTCTATCCTCTGTAGGTTGAAAAGCTTCCAGTGCACTGTATCCTCTGTAGGTTGAAAAGTTTCCAGTGCACTGAATCCTCTGTAGTTTGAAAAGCTTCCAGTGCACTGTATCCTCTGTAGTTGAAAAGCTTCCAGTGCACTGAATCCTCTGTTGTTTGAAAAGCTTCCAGTGCACTGAATCCTCTGTAGTTTGAACAGATTCCAGTGCACTGTATCCTCTGTAGGTTGAAAAGCTTCCAGTGCACTGTATCCTCTGTAGGTTGAAAAGCTTCAAGTGCACTGAATCCTCTGTAGTTTGAAAAGCTTCCAGTGCACTGTATCCTCTGTAGTTTGAAAAGCTTCCAGTGCACTGAATCCTCTGTAGTTTGAAAAGATTCCAGTGCACTGTATCCTCTGTAGTTTGAAAACTTTGTCGTACCTGTTATGTCGATCAAAACCCAGTCGCCTGGCTGGTGTTGGTCCGGTCCAGTGCGCCGCTCTCCAGCTGGCTCACAAACCCCATCTGTCCCGTATGGTGGGATGTCTTCACCCGCTGACTCAATAAATAATTGAGTCTCTAATTTCCTAAACTACACAATAGATTCATTCAATTAATAGAAATAAAAGAGCAGTTAATTGATTGTGAAAGTTACACATCTCAATAAAGAGTGTAGCTTGTTCCTGTGTCTGGTTTTCTGGTGGTGATGCTGATCATCATCTAATAATGAAATATTAAACTATATCAAATGAATTTCTCCTGTATTAAATCCACCTTTAACAGATTTTTCTTCTTCTGGTCATCACTGTCATTGTAAATGAGAGAAAGCTCGTCCTGTCCCCCCCTTGTTTCCTCTCAGTCTTGTCTGGTTGGTGAGCCTCCGGTCTGTGTTTATGCCGCCACTGGCTGGCTTGCTCGCTCTTCCTCTCTGAAGCCTCTGCTCTCTGTGCCCTCGTCTCAGCTGATGGGAGCTGGTTGCCTTCAGCGCTGGGCAGCGAGCTCCTCGCTAATAGTGTTGACATGCCCGCCCCTGCCCGCCGTCCTCCCCTCCCCTGGGAGTTTTTGGAAGCAGCTCGCTCTCGGGTTCATTAGTGTGCAGATCACTGGCGAGCTCGGGCTGCAGCGGCATCCTGGGTAATTAGCATCGTTTCCAGCTCTGTGGTTTTTTAAAAAGAGGCAGGAGAGCAAAGTGCAGCTACACCAACACAGAGTTTTCCTTGTGTTGCATTTAGTTTAGTTCTGGATTGTTGGACTGTAAACAAACAAACAAGCGCTCATGAACACGTTTTTTCTTATATCTGGTGGTGCTGAAGCGACTAGTCGACATTTTGACCTTTTATTCGTGTTTTTATTAGCTAATTATCAGTAAAAGAAGAAAAAACAGGATCTTTAACAAACAAATATTCATTCGAGTCCTTTCCCCTGATGTGTTTATTGTACAGAGGTCACGACTCTGCCCTTGAACCTCAGGCTCGTCAGTGACCTCTGACCTCGGAGCACTGCCCCCTGAGCGCCACCACCAGCTGACATCTGGGTTGCAGCAGCAGCAGCAGCGTCGTCGTCGTCGTCCTCTCTTCTCGTCTCTCGTGTTTTTGTCTTAACGACGAGGGTCGGCTGCTTTCTGTTGAATCTGTTGTGAAGGAAGAGCCACAATACTTTGAGCCAGTCGTTTAAAATATGGATGAATTTAAATGAATCTGATGCGCACAAGGGGAGTAAACAACCGAGCTCTGATGAAACAGAGGTTTCTCCGAAATGAGTAACGGTTGATAAAAAGGGGCATTCATTTTTGTCATCTTTCAAAGAAACGACTGATTGAAAATGTTTAATCTCCGTCTCTTGTTTTCCTTCAGGTGGAATTGAAGATGGTGGACCAGCTCGCGAAGAGCGAGGCCAACTCCAAGCGGATCGCGGTGGTGGAGGGCTGCTTCGGCGCCGCGGGCCAGCCACTGGCCATCCCCGGCCGCGTGCTGATCGGCGAGGGCGTCCTCACCAAGCTGTGCCGCAAGAAGCCCAAGGCGCGGCAGTTCTTCCTCTTCAACGACATCCTGGTCTACGGCAACATCGTCATCCAGAAGAAGAAGTACAACAAGCAGCACATCATCCCGCTGGAGAGCGTCACCATCGACACGGTGCCGGACGAGGGCGACCTGCGCAATGGCTGGCTTATCAAAACGCCCACCAAGTCCTTCGCCGTCTACGCCGCCACCGCCACCGAGAAGTCGGAGTGGATGAACCACATCGGGAAGTGCGTGGGAGACCTGCTGCAGAAGAGCGGCAAGGCTCCCACGGGAGAGCACGCCGCCGTCTGGGTGCCTGACTCGGAGGCGACGGTGTGCATGCGCTGCCAGAAGGTGAAGTTCACGCCCGTCAGCCGCCGGCACCACTGCAGGAAGTGTGGCTACGTGGTGTGTGGGCCGTGCTCGGAGAAGAAGTACCTCCTGCCCAGCCAGTCGTCCAAACCCGTCCGGGTCTGCGAGTACTGCTTCGTGCAGCTGACGTCGGGAGGCCTGGCGGTGCGGTCCGACTCCTTCGGCCGGATGGGGTCGAAGTTTAACAACCTGTCAGATGATGACGACGAAGACGACAGCAGCGACTGAGGAGCGCACGCCGTCCTCCCGGCGGCCTGGCCCCCGTCCCCTCGTCCAGGAGGGAAATACTCTTAATTCTGCATTTTTTCGGTTTCTTTGGCTCCGCCCTGAGATGAACTCGACTAATCGTTTTATTTTTCCTTCTCTGTGATTCAAGAGGGAGTAAATATTATTTTTTCCTGAACGCAGTGATTTAATCGGTGAAATGTGGAAATAACCGGACGAGCAGTGGTGAACCGAGAGGAGGGGAAACGTCTCGACACCTTCACCTCTTCCACGCCGCTCGGTCCGTCGGTCCCTCTTCATCAGGCTGCAGCTCATCACTACAGATCACGACGGTGCTAATGACAAGCCCCTCCCCCTCAACCCGCCTCTTAATTTAATTTCTCCCTTGAGGATTTTTTTTCTCCTGTCCATGAACTACACAAGGTGACTGCTTGTTATTTCTGCAGGGAAAAGTAAATGTGTGGGCTCTGACCTTTAACCCCTCTGTCCTTCAGGTATTTCACCAAACTTTTTTTCAAACAGAAGTTTGGTGTTGTTCTACTTTTTATTTTAGAAATTTGTCTCCTGCACTTTTATAAAAAGACAGTTTTCTAGTTGCCGTAAATTTCGCTGCTTCTGACAAATCACTTGTCTCCATTCTCTCAGCAGCTTCCCCCCAAATAACTAACTCCGCCTCTTTGCCTTCGCGGTCACAGGGTGCCTTTTTTAGACGAGAACAAACTGAGCTCAGGGGTTTGACGGTGGACTGACACACGAGGCACAGTTGTCGTTTGGTCTCGTGTTGACTGGAAGTTCAGTTTGTAACTTTCCTGAAAAGTTTGTCTCTAAATCACAGTCTGTACATAAAGATGGACGACAGGTCTCTTCTTCCTCACGTTGTACAAGAACGAAGCTACAAAATATATCAAGACCCCGCCCACACACACCCTCTCGACCAATCACGAGTCAGTGTCAGCTGTCACTCATCACGTCCCAGCCCTGTTGTTTTATATCATCGAATAACTAATACATGAACAAACATCAGTGTTATAAGAACTACCTCACATGACATGGAGGGGGCGGGGCTGATGACCTGTACTGCAGCCAGGCACCAGGGGGGCGATCGTGAGGATTTGGAGCTGTCATCGTGTCTACCATCTTTATTTACAGTCTCTGCTTTAAACCAGAAATGTCACTTTAGCCGGATATAATAATTAGTACTTGAAATAAGAATGTGTTTGATGAGATGAGAGTGAGTTTTTTTGTTTTGTTTTTCCACTAGGGGAATTTAACGATCTGTAATCTGGAGCTTCAGATTATCTGAACCTGCTTCTGGTTCCTTTTCAAATCAAACGCTCCTCTCCTGAATCCAAAGATGAGGAAAGTGGAGGTAAAGAAGAAGAAGAAGTTAGAGTTGTGTCCAGTTTGATGCTGGTATGTTTTAAAAACACGGGAACATCTCCCACTTAACTCCAGTCGGCAGCCATTTTGAAAACGTATAGCAGAAACAGCCACGTTTCTCTCCGGATGTCTGCGAATGTTGATTCCTGCGACGTTACAGGTCATTAAGTTTCCTGCAGCGGGAGAAAACGACATAGTCGGATGTCAGATGTCAGATGTTAGAGCAGCCCTCTGGAACGTTTGTGTGAGGAAGCAGGAAACGAAAAGCAATAATCAGTCGTCACGATGAGCGGAAGAGTTACAGGAGTGGATGTCGTCACGATTCCTGGTTTGCAGGAATCCGGAAATCAGTGTGTCGTCTTCCTGTCGGCGACTCATCGCCCCTGTGCCGAGGTCAGAGGGCCGGAGGGCCACGTCGCAAAACAAACGCACCCTCTCTCTGAACTTGCGTAACCCCACGCGAACCCTTTTTTTCCCCCCCTGCTGCCTTGTGTCCTTCCATCCTTCCTTCCTTTCTTTATTTTCAGCACCATAACTCTCCTGCTGATCATGTGACTCGTGTACGTGACCTAAGATCATGTGATCAGTCAGTGGAGCAGGAATTTGGCTAGTTGGTTCGGGGAATGATGATGATGATGATGATGATGATGATGATGATGAACTTCCTGCTGCAGCTGATTCAGGTTCTGTCTCTCACAGATGTTCACGTGATCAGTTTCACTTCCCAGCGACTCTTTTTTTTTTTAAACGGGCGACTTTTTAAAACACCTGCTGAAGGCAGAAGTGACTCGTCTCATACGAAGAAACTAAACACCTGACCTGTATTTATTTTAAGTTGCTTTATTTGTGTGACATCACCCGATAGATTCAGTCTAATCAGAACTCTACATTTCCTGGGTTGAAAAACTAAAAGGGACACACACACACACACACACACACACACACACACACACACACACACACACACACACACACACACACACACACACACACACACACACACACACACACACACACACACACACACACACACACACACCCCGGCAGTGTCTCTCGACGTGCGCGACGTTTTCGTTTTTCCCTCCGTTTGTCGTATGCGTAAGTTCTCTGTGTACGTCCCTTAAAAATAGCACCCACAGTGCAACAGGAGAAGCACTTCTCCGCGAACAATCAAAATTAGGATTTTTAGGAGTAGAGTTCACCACATCAGGAGTCTGTATTTCAATTCAATCAAACACCAAATCTCACACACACTCAGAATCTGTCAGTAAATGTGTCTGATTGTTTTCTTCCAGATCCATGAATTATTTCCCGGGTAGAAATGTCCCGGCTCCGCCCCTTTGTCCCAACTTGTCCTGGATTCTTTTCTTTGCGCCACGCTCCGTCCTCCCAGCGAGTTGACTGGAAATCTGTTCAGGAACTTTTCAAACAAACTCCGTCACACTCGATCATCGTCACTCGCTGTTTGGATTCGCTCGGTGTCAGTCCTGGTCCGGACTGACGGTCCTCGGGAGTCGGGGTTGTCTAGTTGTAATTTCCGACTCGGAGGTTTTCGATTCCGAGCTCCGGGATCATACTAGGACGATAAACCCGAGTTCCGAGGTATAACGGGACGCAGGGTAACTGTCAGTCACTGTCGGGGCTTTTTAATGCTGCGTTCCATTACAACCTCAGAGCTCGGAATTCGGACTCAGGAGGTCGGGAAAAACACATCACCAGCCCGACTTCCGAGCTCGGAGTTCGGAGGTCCAAAGTGACGCAGGGTCGGGTCCGGCCTCTGCGAGTTTGGAGAAGTGATCCTGGAGTTTCTGCAGTTTTTTTTCCCCACTTGCCAGTTTTGTAATGATTGAAGAGAAGTCAGAATAAAAATTCCTGTTTTTTTGGAACAAACCCCTTCAGAGGAGGGTTTTAGTGGAAACTACGGGGAACATTATATCACCGCATCTGAATCTGAGATAAAACAGGGAAACAAAAAGAACTCGAAGCTCGCCCTGCGGCTACGAGCCGCTACGCGTCACCAGCATTAACCAGGTCGTCGCTACGGGACGGAGAAAGGGATCGCTTTCTTTTTTATTATTATTATTATTATGGTTTGAATTTTTACCAGATTTACGTCGCTGCAATAAAATGCAACATGAGAAACGAGCGCGGTGATGATCACTCACTACCCAGCTGTTCTTTTTACTTGCTGTGACCGAGGAGACGACGTCGCAGAGTCTCCCACATCGGGTTCTCAGAGTCTGACCTCGGGTTCTCTGTGGAACGCACTTCACTCAGCGGACGCGTGGATCTGATCCACAGCGATGCTGTCGGATGCTTTTCTTTTTTGGAATTTGTTTTGTTTGTTGTTTTAATCCCGTTGATTCATTATGTTTTGTACATTTGTACAGATGTGTTCTGGGTAATTATGTTTTTCGTTGTACAGCTACGATAAGTTCTGAAATGACGCTGTTCTCAGCTCCTCTTCCTCCTCGACCCGTCAGTCACATCTGAGTCGCATCACAGGGTGTTGGATGTGTTCGTCACATCTGTTCCTCCGGGAGGTCGGAGGTCAGCAGCTGGTACGGGGCTCAGAGACCTGGTCAAAGATACTTTAGTTACCAGGTTATAGTCGATTCACTCCTGTGACACATGGCAGCTGGACAAACCAATTATCGCTGTGTTCCTCTAATAAATATTATTGAGCTAGGAAAAGCTCAGATGCTCTGACATCAAACTTAAAACCAGTTGGAACAAGTGAGTAAAGCATCCAAACGTAAAGAGGACGGCGGAGAAGTAACCTGGTTACTACAGAAGAGCACGAGGGTCAGACATGAGAAGCAAAACTGATTTTACTTTTGCTTTTTGAAAACTAAAGTCATAATGTGGAGAATAAACTTTAAATTTCAAGATTAAAGTCCCAACTTTTAGGAAAATATCAAACTACTAACGTTAGCGTCTCGAATCTGTGAATTTTTTCTCCAGATTTTGTTTTCCGTATCAAGGAATTTCCTTTCTTTTGGCTCTTAAACACAAAAGAAGAAGAACACTCGTGGGGAGGAGGCAGAGCATGAGTTCCTCTATTGGTTCACACACAAAGTCCCAGAAAGCAAAGCTCCAGCAGCTCATGTCCCGTCAGACAGTCGCTCCTCCAACTCTGATTCGCTGCAGCAGAGGAGTTTGACTGTTCTCGACATTTGAACATCTCGAAATTTAAAAAAGAAAAGAAAATCTAACTCTTCTTCCTCTTTTGGCCGCTTCCTGCGATAAAGTCGTACATTTTCAAAGTTGACAAGGAGTCGCACCGAGCTCAATGTGCAACTAACGATTATAGTGTCTGTTCATCAATAAGCGTAAAAAAAGTAAAGCCCCTGTGTAATCTTTGTAATTATCTGTCGCCATTTGGTGGTAAAGTTGCAAACCGCAACCAACCGAGCACCCGACAGGGGACACTTACGGCGGCGCACCGTTGATTCCGTTTCCTGATTGTGTAGTGATGACGTATTCTGGACCGTTTAGTTCAACAACCGTATTCAACACAACGTAGAAACATGGAGACTCACACGGGGGTCGGGTCCACTTCATGTCACTATATTTAACTCGTATGAACACATAGTTATGGATAATATATAAAATTTCTGTGAATAATTTTTTCTAAATATTACACACTGAAGCTTCAAAGATAATCAATTCCCAACGATCTTAGATGGAGGCTCAAACTATAGAAACGCATCTGCGGTTTTTCTGCAATTGACTGATTCATTGATCCATTTGTCGACTGATGGTTTCGGCTCGACCCTTAGCGCGTCACAAAGGAGTGAACACGCAGCAATGAAATATTCGCTTGTGAAAGAGGAGCAGATCCTGAGGTGGAGGAGGAAACCTGGGACAGCTGAACATAGATATCACTGTAAAGTGAGTTGTTTTTTTTTAATGTTCTCTCTCTGTATGGCTCGTGGATGGTGGCGTTTTTTTTTTTAAATTTTAATTTTCATTATTTTTAATAGCTTCTCAAGACAAAAAGGGCTTAAATCAGATTGTAACCCAGCAAATCACTGTTTAATACTAATTTCTCCTCCGACATCTGTAAGTGAACGTTATGTATAAATAATGTTTTGCTTCAAGCCGCGCTGTCGTCTCATGTCATCTTTATTCAGGTCCGTGCTTGTGTGTAGCTGATAGGTCAAAGGTCAAGGTCTACAAAAAAATACATAAAAGGATTATCTCCACAGATAATAGAAAGAATTGTTTTTTAGTGAGGAGTTAAGTGTTTTCTTAAAGTATGACAGTATCAGTCATAATGTTCAGTGAAAATTGTAATAATAGAGAAAAAGTCATAATTTTAGAAAAAGTGAATAATAAAAGGATGAAGTTGTGATTTAACCATAATATAGAGAAAATTCATAATAAAACGCTATTTTAAGATGATCAAAAATGTAAACATTGAGTTTGACAATTTATGGAAGTCGACACGGCAGCTCATGATTCTGACAATTTTTATTTTTTTTCATAATCTCTTCTAAACTTTTTACATGATTATTATCAGGGTTGGGCAGTAAAAAATCAGACCGGATTACATTTGAAAAAAAAAAAGTATTAATAGATTATAGTTACATTGTCAAGAATTACTCGATTACATTTTGATTATGTCTTTAAAATATGGCAATTTTTTAAAATCACGATATAAAATATATTTTTTGAATATATATACAACATTATTCAACAGTGTATTACTGTAGTGTACATTACTCCTCTCAGGTTTGCCAATTAAAACATTTTGGTAAATGCTGAATATACTAAACGCATTTTATATGCGTCGAAAAAAATGTTTTTGGTGTTAAAACAGTTTTAAAGATTAATTTGTGAAACTTTTTTGGGGGTAAGGTGCAATATTTTTGTATTGATTGATTTTGAGGTAATCCAAAAGTATCCAGATTACATGACATTATTTTTGTAATCCAGTTGATCACGTTAATGAATATTCATTTAGTTTTTATTTTACATAGTAAATAATAGTAATGCTGGCACATTCCATACCAGTTGGTGGCGCTAATGCGCCAATTTGTTGCTGGCCAAAAAATCCCCAGAAGAAGAAGAAGAAGCGGAAGTAGTGTGTTTCGGTTTGTTTACCTTCCGGTCGCGCTGTGGCCGGATGATGCGGGAGGAGACCGGACTCTGTCAGGCTCGTCTTCTCTCCTCATATGGCCGCAGTGTCGTTGAGATGTCAGCTTGTGTGGCCGCTGCTGCTGCCGCCGCTGCTGTGCCTCTGCGTCCGGTCGTCCGACACCCGGAGACCCCGGTAAGACAGTCGGGTTTAAAGTCTTGAGCTAACCCTCTAATGCTAATGCTAGCTGCAGGTAGCCGAGCGTGAAGACGGAAAGAAGTTTCCTCTTTTTTTTCTTCTTTTTTTTTTTTTTTTTACAAGTGACAAGTTGAAAGTTTTTTGTTGTTGTTGCGGATTTTAAAATGAGTTAATCTGGAATGACGCACAAAGTAAACTCGAGTTAGCAAACAACAGCTGTTAGTTAATCATGAGATAAACTCCCGAACACAAACACGACCTTTAACCCTCATTTAGAATATATCACTTCTTTAATTTGCGTTTTTTTTTACGTCACGTTGATAACAGTCATTTTGGTGGTTATTTAACTTTTAGAAACTGAACTTTGTGCTTCATACCGAACTCCACTCCTGTCACAGGATCAGACCTGTTCCTCTTTTACGGCTCCGGAGAAAATGTGATGTAGCTGCAAATTCGTCGCTTCGGCCACGAGGCGGCGCTGTTGTATCTGACAATTTCACTCTCAGCTGCTGTGACGTGATGATCAAGAAGCTATTACACTTTTATAAATAAATAAAAAGGAACAGGTGCTGAAACAAGCTGATCTATTTACGGACAGGAAATTAAAATCCAATGTTTTTTATTTTTAAACAACCAATGAATCAACATGTTAATTTTAGCTTTTCGAATGTCAGAATGAGAGGATTATTTTTATTAATATACGATAATAAACAGATTTTTTTTATATGAGCTCTTCAACGACATGTGTACATTACGTTTGCACAATATATATTATGTAAAGAATAAACAATGCCGGGAAGTTGAACACAAAAGAAAATATTTTAGTTCTATATATTTAGATATTTCTATATATTTGGTTGTATTTGTGTTTTCTTTTTACTTAAAGTTGTTTAAAATTGGTTATTTTATTCTTAAACTGCAAAATATCAAATCTCAATTCTGTTTCTTTGACAAAAGGGTCAATATTAGGAATTATTGCCCACCACCCCAAAAAAATTAAATATATATCGATAGTCGATATTTGTATTAGAAATGTTTTTACCCTTCTATCGATATTGCCCCCTTAAAACCCACATTAGTCAGGTGCTATTTTTTTTTAAATAGCACAAACAACTTTTCAGACAAAAAAAAAACAATAGTCTGCAACTAATGATCATTTTCATTATGGATGAATCTGTGGATCATTTTCTCCATCAATCGATCAGTTGTTTGGTCCTTAAAATGTCGATCGTGTTTCCCAAACCCCAAGATGATGTTTTGTTTTGTCCACACACCAAAGATATACAGTTCACTGTCACAGAGGAGCAAAGAAACCAGAAGATATTCACATTTAGAAGCTGAAAACAGAGAATTTTGACTTTAAATGAATCGATAATGAAAATAGTCGGCGATTCATTTAGTAGTCGATTATAAATTGATTAACCGTCGCAGCTCTAGACTTACATTGGAGAATAGAAAGTCATCTCATTTGTCTTTGAATGCGACATGTTTATAAATTTTTGTTACTGAATTGGTGCAGAAATGATTCCTCCATCTTTTTTTCAACGTCATCCGTCGGGCACGAATCGAAGCCACGTCCTGTAGTAAACATTCAAATGAAAATAAGCGATATTAAAATAAAAAACACATTCCTTCTGGGGATGATGAAACTCTGAGTGGACCAGCGGACGCAGGCTGATGAAATGTCGTAAACGCACTTAATTTATGAAACACAAACACTGAAAAAAAAAATGGATTCCTGCGGCGACCTCAGGAGGGTTTGTGGAAAGTTATTTCAGGGTTTGTGGGAGCGTTTGTCTCCGTTACACTCAGTCAGACGTTTGATTTACTACAAAGATATTTTGACGCAAATACATTAGTTTGCTGCTGTGGGCTCAATTATTATTTTATTTTTTTGCTGTATTTGCAATTTGATATACTATTTTAAAAAATATATCATAACCGTCCTGCTCATTGAATATTAATACATCCAGACACATTTTAACAGGATGGATTAATCTCTGTAATTCATTATCTATCTGGTTTATGATGCAGGTGATATTATACTGATCACTATGCCAACGTCTGTAATCATTTAGTGCAGATTTTGTTTCTCAAGTAAAACTTAAAATCGCACTCAATTGTAAAAATAGATTCAAAATGTATCAGGTAGTTTCTGTATTTAGAATAATTTATGAATAAATAAACATTCCTTATCCTGTCTGGAAAAACTTCTCTCCGAGCACGACAGATTATCAGACAGTCAATATATCAGTATCCAAAAAGTTGGATACTGATATATTGACTGATATTTATGTTTTTAAAAAACAACTTCTCTCCCTCTCTCTCTCTCTCTCTCTTTGCCGTGCAGCGTCTCCGCGGACGACGACCTCCTGCTGCCGTACGCCCGCGGCCACGGCCCCGCCCACTCTCACCGCCACGTCCGCGACTGTCAGCCCGTCGTTCACGGCAATGCCACCCACGAGAGCTGGCCGCCGCCCGGTGACCGCAGCGGGCCATCGCCCGCGGCCCAGTCCACGGTGTTCGTGACTGACGTGCCGGGAAGCTCCAGAATCGTTTACGGTCAGTGACGAGGAGGAGGAAGACAAAAATAACTTTATTGATCAAGTGATGCTCGAGTTATTGATCGTTTTTTAATCTTCTCCACAACCTTTGATCCACGTATAAAAAAAACTTACAAGCATCAGCGGATTTGACCAAACATCAGGTAAATAACAGTTTTTTAGATAAACAGTAAGAGGTCAGGGGTCAGAGTTCAGAGTCTGTTTAACTGTTTGTCGTCCGGCCTGAAAACTTTCTTTGAGCCACGTCGTCAAAGATATTAAAGATATTTGTCTTTGATTTTGTTACGTCTGGAGCGACACAAGAGATTTAATCTGACCAGTCTGTGACTGACGACGTTTATTTAAACCATTCGCTATCACCAATATAAACATAACAGCGTTATGAGTAGAGTCTGACAGATATATCGGCATTTAAATGTTTACACATATATACATATATATATATATATTTATAGACATATTTTTTAATCTGTCAATGATGTCTAAGATGTCGTTATCAAACCTCTATGACAAAGAATTGTAATTGAGGCTTTCTATTTTAGTTTAACGCAATATATAGAACCTGAAATTTATTTTACTTGAATTGTGTTACATAAACATAAATGCAAGGTTTATTCTGTACAAAAAAAGAGATTATAGCAGTTACAGATGAATTGTGGTGATTTTCCCCGAAAATTAGCTCTAAACGTCCAGAAATAATGTCCTTTTGGTTTTTGAGAGATTATTTCTTCCTGAGTCACATCATCAGTTCTTCCCTACGTTGTTGAACTGCAGTTAGTGATGAGGTATATAAGGCGTGATGATGTCACACATTCTGGTTCTGTTTCCCTGAAGCGTCGTCGTCATCCCAACACACTGCGTCTCGTCTGTTTCACAGGTCACATGACGGTGGTGCGCGACCCGCTGGGAACGGTGTCGGTGTTGGAGCCCGGCGGGCCTGGCGGCTGTGCGATGAGGCAGAGGGCCTCGGTGGAGGAGACGGCCGGTGCCGCCGAGTGCCTGTTCGCCCAGAACGCCGGCTTCTTCAACACGGACACGGGCCGGTGTCTGGGCAACGTGGTGAGCGACGGGCGGACGGTGCAGGACAGCGGCGGCATGCAGAACGCCCAGTTCGGAATCAGGAGGGACGGCACGCTTGTGTTCGGGTAAGAGGTCCAGACGCAGAAGAGGCCGCGGCGCTGACGGAAACTCTGAGATAATTGGACCCGGGTGTTGATGTTGGAAATAATAATTTACTCAAAGTACGTGGCGCAGCGTCTGTCCCCGCACTTCAAGTGTTTCATGTGTTAGGTTTTTGATTGTGTCAGGAATGTTTGACCACGCCTACACTGGTCACGTGGTGTAAACAGGAAGTAAAACATCTCCCTCTGCAGTCGGTTGCTTAGTGACAGAAACTCCTATGAAGGAGGAAGAGTGACTGTGAAAAGTCAGAGCAGGGACGGTGACGATGACGAAGTGGAACCGTCACTGACAGGAAGAGTTTTCCAGAAACATGAGCACTCGAACAACCAGTTATTTCACGTCAACTTTTTTCAAACTTTGATCCATGTCTCATCTGCTAACATGGAAGTGGGCGGGGCTTTTGACCTGTACTGCAGCCAGACACCAGGGGGCGATCAGGACGATTTGGCTTCACTCTAGAGGAGCCGTCATGTCGTCCATCTTTGTTCACAATCTGTGGTCCTCACCTCTCGTCCCTGCCGCTGCCGCCGCTCACGTTTTGTCCGATTTTAAACCACCTGAAGAAGAATCAAGCAACTTCCTGTTTGCATGGACCTTCGATGTTTGACCTCCGGTGGAGTTCGATTGGACGAGTCACACGACATGATGACTCACTGTGGACAGACACAAAGACAGACAGCTGCTGTCAGATTAATGAATAATAAAGTAAGTTTCTGTAAAAGATTCACAACATGCAGGGTTCAATAAATAATTGTAAAGCGATTCCTCGATGACTTTCCCAGGATAGAACTGTTTTTAAAGCCACCGGGAGGTCAATAAACAAACACACACACACAGTTTATCTACAAACCATGTTTGTTGATACCTGAGGTCAGTAATCCCAGGAATTCCTGTGGGTCAAAACACGCCTCGGATAAAAAAAGTACAATAAACACAAGATACGCCTCAGACACACACACACACACACAACCTCATTGTCCTGCTTCGTCCTCCGTGTGTTCAACATGTTGTCCTGAACCGTTCGGGACAAAAACAAACTGACGTTTAATCTATAATAAAACGTGTTGCTTCATCCACAAAAAAAAAATATTTTGTCACAACGCCACATTTAAATCCACTGGATCCAGATTTTTTAATTTGGATTCTCACCAAATCTCGCACGCTCATATAATCAGTCCACTTAATATGCTTGATTTATGTATTTTTTAAACTAGATCCATGAATTATTCTCTGGGGAAACTGGGAAAATGTTACAAAGAAAAACGTCCAATGTGAAGGAAAGAGATTTTTTTTTTCTTCCTGGATTCGTCCCTTTGTCTTGAACCGGAATTGTTATGGATTCTTTCTTGCTCCCTGTTCCATCCTTCCACCAAGTTTACTGGAAATGTGTTCAGGAGTTTTTACATAATCCTGCTGACAAACAAACAAACGGACAACGGTGAAAACATCGGCTCCTTGGACGAGGGAAATAATTTATGGGTCTTGAGGATTGTCTGGCCTCGGTGGAGGTTTGATGCTCTAGGTTAACGCCATCTGATCTCAGGTAACGTGATTCCTCAGCCTGACCTCAGGCGACATCGCAGCAGTAATAATAAACCACAGAGTTCAGAGCGGTCTGGAGTTGTGTAACGTGCCGACACATCGCTTTGACCCCACGGCTGTTGGAAGCTGGGTTCGCAGCGAGAGGAGTCAGACGAGGCCATTCGGGAATTCTTATCACAGCTACTGCACCGGTGTCCTCAGGACCCCCCAGGAGGAGCTGCTGAACCTCTGAACCACGCCCAGAGAAGAGGCAGGGATGGTTGAATGGTTGTTGGTGGTGCGACATGGGGGTCACACCACAGCCAAGAGGATACTGTCACTAGGGACCATGAATGTCTGCGAGAAAAACAAAATAAATGCCAAAGCCATCGAATCATTTTTGAGAGATTTCAGTCTGAGCTCCACAAGAGGCAACAGGCAGCTTTGCTGCCCCCTAATGGCCCCAGGTGGTATTACTGTTTGGTCACTGACGTAATGATAATAATAATACATTTCAAGGACGAAGCTACCTTTCCTCAGCGCTCCTGAGGAAGTCGTCGACGCCACTTTGGAGATTACGCAGTACAAGAAATAGCGTTTGTCAGCTGAAGCTCCGACTTCATTTTCTGGCTCCTAGCATTAGCATCGCGGCCAACTCACTGCCAGCAGCCTGGCTACTGTACGAAGCTAAAAAACAACTGTAAAAAAATCCCAAATTAGAACAAAAGAACCTGGAGTTAAACATCAGGTCATATTAATAAGTAGCTGGTTGAAGCCTCTCATGTCTGTCAGAGGCTCAATCCTCTTCTATCGAAACCATTTATATATATATATATATATATATATATATATATATATATATTAGGGCTGGGCGATATGGCCTATAAAAATATAGCGCGATATATATCGTATATCGGGATATTTTTTAATCTCCTCCAAAGCACTTCAACTGAACCATTTGATGCAGACAATCACACCAGTATGAGGATTCTAGTCGACCCTGAAACCAATGTCTGTATTTAAACGTTCTTTAATTTTAATCACATTCCTTAACAGCACCCCATATATATATATATATATATATATATATATATATATATATTAAGGGCTGGGCGATATGGCCTATTAATAATATCGCAATATACGTTATATATCGCAATATTTTTAAATGTGTTTGTCCTAAGATGTCGTCGCCAAACCTTTATTACAAATAAATGTAATTGAGGCTCAATATTTTTCAGTTTAACCATAAACTTTGTCATGCATAGCCATAAATAAAAAGAAAACCTGAATAATAAAAAATTATATCATTTAATTTATTTAAAATAACCAAAATTTCTGCACTGTTTATTCTGTGCAATAAAAGTTTTCATATCGGTAAACATAAGCATCGATACCAATATTCCGATCAGGCTCATATCAGTCGGACTCTAGTTTTTTTTTCATCCCCATTATGCTGTGCAATCACTTTTAACATCATGGCGACGAGTAAAAACCAAAAAGTCGTCTTATTTCCGCATAAAATGAGGAAAAATCCCAAAACTATGACACTCATTCTTGTGTTCCCTACGATGATGTTGTGACGTCTGTCTGCCCTCGCCAGGTATCTGTCGGAGGACGACGTGTCCGACCGGTCCAACCCGTTCGTCCAGCTGGTCAGCGGCGTCGTGTGGCTGCTGAGGAACGGCCAGGTCTACATCAACCAGAGCCTGGAGGCCGAGTGCGACAAGACACAGGAGACGGGTGCGTGTCCGGAAACGTTCCTGACGTTGTACCGTCCGGAGGTTTTCAGTCCCGTCTGACGGAACAGGGGAGGCTTCGATTTAGAAAACGGAAAACTGGAGTTGAGATGTTAACCCAAACTGGTTGGCTTTAAAGCTACAGTGTGTAACATTTAGAAGAACTTATTCACAGAAATGTAATATATTGTAATATAACTGTGTGTTCATATATGTATAACCACAATGTTTTTTCGTCAAATTTGAGTTAAATATAGTCACATGAGGAGGACCCGACCTCCGTGTGAGTCTCCATGTTTCTACGTCGTGTTGAATACAGTTGTTGCACAAAACGGTCCAGAATACGTCACGTTCGCGTTGAATTTTGAATCGGCGATGCGCCGCCATAAAGTGTCCCCTGTCACATGCTCAGTTGGTTGCGGCTCTCTACTTTATTAACATTCATCTTCTCGTACTGTCACAGGATACTTACGGCATTTTGTGGACGTGTTGTCGGCCAGAGTGGCGGTGGGTCACGACGCAGAGGGTAACCTGGTCCTCTTCCACATCGACGGACAGACCGGAGTCAGAGGGTGAGAAAAGCACGGAGCTGGATTCAGAAATGTTTTTAACTCTGATGCATTTTTCCAGATATAAATTTTGATTTGCTACATTTAGATGTAGTTTCCTGTAGAGCAGACACAGACGTGAAAAATGAAAAATCTAGTTTTTGTTTTATCTCTCCGTGGGTCGCCTCGGAACGCGTCCCTTTACCACAGTATTAAAAAAAATGCAGCAAAATAAAGTCAAACCTTGAACTTCACAGAGTCACATTTCCTCTCAGACATTAATGTTGAGAGTTAAAAATGGGATCGTGTGTTGAACTGTACATGGATCAATGGATGAAGATCAATTTTATGTTTGACGATTACGCCTTAAAATTGATTTTCGTAGCAGTGCCATTACGACACTAGAGTCCTTGACGGATTCCACGAGAGTGTGTGAGATCTGCTGCTGCCTGATTGAATTTAAGGATGAGTTGATCTCTGCCGAGCGACGATCCTGGTCGTTGACTCAACTATTGTCAACTTTCTGTCTGGTGACTCATCATTGATGCACTTGAACGCACCGCACCTTCTCCGGTCCGTTCACCGAAGCCGTGCGTTGACGTGTTCCACGTCCTCTGACGGTGAAGAAGAGGCGTCATGACAACACTGACGTGAGTGTGTGTGGGTGAGAGTGTGTGTGTGTGTGGGTGAGAAAGTCTGTGTGTGAGGTCACTTTAGAGCCAGTGGATGGACCCAGAGTTCAGCCTGCTGTCGGCTGCTGAGGGAGCGGACATGTTCAGACATGTCCGCTCTGTTGTTGTGCTTGTGAAAAGACCTGATCAATAGATGGACAGATCCAAAGATCGACAGACTAGGTGTGGTGAGGTCAAAGAGGTGGTTGATGGTGCAGCTCATTGCGGAGGTTAAAACCACCTGACGTCCGTCTCAACCCTCAGTGTCTCATCAATCTCACACGTTCCACCGTCCGAAGACGATCGCATGTATCAGATTATTACATTTCGGTTTCTCTTGATGTTTCCTTTTTTCACGTAAGTTCGTCTGCAGCCTTTTTCCTTCCTTCCTGTTTATACATTTCCTTCCTTGTTTCCTTTCCCTGGCGCAGGATGAGTCTCTGGGAGGTGGCGGAGTTCCTGAAGAAGTACGGCGTGATCAACGCCATCAACCTGGACGGAGGCGGGTCCTCCACCTTCGTGATGGACGGCTCTCTGGCGAGCTACCCCTCTGATCACTGGTGAGCCCCAGTAATCCATCGCACACACACACACACGTGTGCTGCCGTATATGAGGCCGTTGTGTTCCAAAGAGATCTGGATCCGCTCCCTGATCTGCTCCCTCCCTCCCTCCCCCAGCATTCCAGACGGTAGGTGGCGCTGTGCCCGGCGTGTCTCCACCGTCCTGTGCGTTCACCGGCGGCGCTGTCGGCCGCCAGACTGCAGCGGACACGGCGAATGTGTGGACGGAAGCTGCCGGTGTGGGCGGGGCTGGCAGGGCGCCGCCTGCGACACACTGGTGTGTCGCCCGCCGGCCTGCGGCCCTCACGGGGTCTGCACCGCCGGTGAGTGGCTCACAACCCCTGGTTTAGAAATGTTTCTCTCTGCGGCCTCGCAGTGACGAGCAGCGACTCATGAGATTCAGTAGCAAAAAAGAAAAAGGTCTTCAAAAGACGATAAATCCAGCGTGAAGAGGTGATGTGTTTCTACAGCGTCTCATGTGTCTGTTGCAGATGGTTGTGTCTGTGACGCAGGATGGAGAGGACGCAACTGCAGCCAAGGTAACACACACACGCACACACACACACACACACACGTATATGCTATAGGTTAATCATCCGGTCCTGATCCAAATAAAAATCATAATGTGGTTTGATAAGGAGACTGTTGGACCTCGGTGAAGGTTTGAGCTCCATTCATTCATATTATTTTTCTTTTCTTTTTTTTATTATTGAATTTTATCTTAGATTTATGCGGGATTGTGTTTAAGTATATATCATTTTTCAAAACCTTTTATGTGTGTTAAAATGTTCAGAAGTTTAAATAAATTAACAAAATAAACTTAGAGCCTCGTTCAACGTCATGACCTCTTTTTGTGCCGTCGTCGCAGTTTACTAGCGTCGCACGATGTGAAAAACAAAAATCTGATATTTTTCATTATTAATTATGATACGTTCACAACCAACACAACCCGCCAATATTCGGCAGTTCTTTTTCGGACTTCACGACACTGATTGCGTAAACACACACATTTTCGCTCGAGTTTTAAATATTTGGTTGCACCTAAATAATGATTATGATGATGTATATATTAATATAAAAATTCAAATAATACGGTCGAACCTGGTGACATTGTGTGTTTATGTCCTGGTACATTATAGTTGCTGGTGTGTTTTATAAACTGACTCTTTACGTCTATTTATTTTAATAATGTTTGTATTTATATTTTTATTATTTTCTAAGAGTGCCCGCCAGGTTTCTACGGCGACGGCTGCAACCAGACCTGCGGCTGCGCTAACGGCGGCTCCTGCGACCCCGTCCGCGGACGCTGTGCCTGCACTCCTGGTTTCCACGGCAACACCTGTGAAGAAGGTTTCCACAGTAAATTTAATTCCCCCTTGTATTAAATTGAATTGAACAATAAACATTTACCTCTGACTGGATTTAGTGTGATGAGCGTATGTTCTCACAGGTTTATTTTGGTTTGTGATGATGTTTCCTGTTTCTTCCCCATTGCAGTTTGTCCTCTGGGCTTCTTTGGGCTGTCCTGCGCTCAGGAGTGTCGCTGCGACCACCAATGTCCGTGTGACCCGCGGACAGGAAGCTGCAACGCCACGTTGCCAACAGAGACCAACTACACCTTACACATAGGTACACAAACACACACGTATTTCTATAGTTGAGAGCAACAATATTGGCTCTACACCATCGTCCATCGTTGTGAGGACATTTTGACGTGAGGACATTTTGGCCGGTCCTCACAAGTTCAAGGGGCAGTTTGAGGGTTAAGACTTGGTTTTAGGGTTAGGGTTAGAATTGGGTTTAGGTTAGGGTGTGGCTTAGGGTTAGGCATTTAGTTGTGATGGTTAGGGTAAAGGTGTTAGGGAATGCATTATGTCAATGGGGTTCCTCACAACTAAAGAGAGACATGTGTGTGTGTGTGTGTGTGCGTGCATGCGTGCGTGTCTGAGGATCAGGTCAAAGGTTCCACTTTTACAAAGTTTTTGGCAGAAAACTAGAAACAGTGACTGAGTGAAATCAGGCATGACGGACATCTTTGTATTCTACTCCAATTCTTCTCCTCCTCCTCCTCCACAGCCGGATTCTGTCTGGCCAATCAGATCATCACGTCTTGGAGACGAGAGGAAGACGCCCTCAGAGATCAGCCTCACCTCACTGAGTAAGTGTCAAAGGTCGAGTCAAGCTATGACACTTTCCCCTCCCAAGATCCCGTAGGAACCAGAACTGAGAGAGACCCGTTCCTCTCTCTCTCTCTCTCTCTCTCTCTCTCTCTCTCTCTCTCTCTCTCTCTCTCTCTCTCCAGACAAACGTGGCTGATCATCTCTCTCACCTTGGCCTCTCTGCTGTCGCTCAGCCTGCTGCTTCACCTCCCACGCTTCTGTCGTGGCCCGGCGGCGGCGGCAGCTCGCTTCCACGAGCGTCAGGACTACTCCTACGTGCCGCTGACCGACATCAACGGAGCCACTTCACGGGCCCAGGCTGACGGCAGGAAGAGGGAATTCGTGCCGGACGACTCGGACTCTCAGGATGAAGTCTGGTCTCCGTCGTAGTCAACTTGTTCGTCCCGTTTTTTATACCCAAGAAGATGTCGAACGTTCGCTCACGGTTCCTGTTTTACAGAGGAAGCCCTCGACTCCAACCAGGAGAGGAAGAGGTTACACGCTTTTGTGGTGAACTTTGACCTTTGAACCCCGCATCACGAAGAGAGATCAGCAGGTTTGAGCCTAACGCCAGCAGATGGATCGCCATGGTAACTAGCGCTCCAGAAAAGGATTATTTCACCAGCAGCCGGATGTCAAATCAAGAAGCACACGAATGTCTGCTCAAATTTTTAATTTATAATTCTCTTTGGGTTTTTTTTATTCATTCAAAAACTGTTTTTTTGATATTCAACTTTGAACGTCGTTCACTTTGCCGATGGTAAGGCTAACGCTACGTGTCCAGTCATTCTTCTGTCACAGCACGTTTGAATAAAGTATTCTGCTCCCAGAATCCGACGACCTGTGCTGTTTACGCCCCCGGTCTGTCTGTCTGTCTGTCTGTCTGTCTGTCTGTCTGTCTGTCTGTCTGTCTGTCTGTCCGTCCGTCCGTCCGTCCGTCCGTCCGTCCGTCTGACGGAACGTGAACCTGTCTGTCTCTTCTGGGAGGCTGAGGACGGAGAGACAGGCGGACGGACTGTGCACGTTCTTGAGAATTTTGACTTCTCAAGAAAGTGCACAGTCCGTCCACGTGTCTCGCCGTCGTCAGCCTCCAATTCTCCCAGATGCGTCATAAACAACGTGTAACAGATCTCGTTTTAACAAGGATATTTTTAATTCCACTGTTCAGTGTTCTCTTGAGAACACTGTTGGAATTGAGAACACTGAACAGACGCTGACTCGTCAGACGCTGACTCGTGTTTCTTCAGATGGAGTGAAAAAGGAAATCCGTCTGCGTTCAGTGACTCCACTGTTACTAACAGACTTTTTCTGAGGGTGAGTTCAAACAGTAAATCAGCCAACTGGACTCGGCCCCGCCCTCCTGGCCCCGCCTCCTGGCCCCGCCCTCCCAGCCCCGCTCGGCTCAGCTGATGCAACTCGGTAGGCGATGTCATGTTGCAGAGTTTTTTCCCCTCGGAACCTTTTTCTGAATCGTCGAGTGTTCAGGAAGAAACAAACTTGCTCACCTGACAGGTTAAAGGTCAGTAAAGGGACACGCCACCACAAAATCTGTAGACGTTTAATTTCAGCAGGTCACAGCACAGAGTTATGTGGTCACATAATTTCAGTGATCGCTAAAATGGCTAAAATTGCAAATAAAATTTAAAAAAAATAATGGAGCCTGAATAATAATTCAAAAAAGTTATAAGGTCGTACACTTGCAAGAAAAGTTGAAGTCGACCACTTTTATTTCCCATTTAAAGTTAGTTTCTCCTCATCCGTCGATGGTTAGGAACAGATGAGGTCACAGCTTGATAAAAATATGACTGATTGATATTATAATTATTGATATAAGATATCGTTGCCTCTGCACGTTGCATTGTAATTTCTGAACAAAAGTTTTCACCTGTCCAACGTCTCCTCTTGGGATGTTTCTGATGAACTAGAGATTCAGAGCCAAAATCCTCAGTAATGATTTATACATATTGATAAAAACCCGTCGTAAACGTGTTTTTTTTCCTAAAGATTCAGACAGCACAGAGGTCAAAGGTCAGGTGTATGTGTGTGTGTCAGTGTGTTAACGCCGTGGCCCACATTCCCTCGCCGAATGCTTACGACGACGGTACGAACCGACTGACATAACTCGTCGCCACGGCAACAGTCAACAGGGCCCCGACAGGAGATTTAAAGGAGCAGTGTGTCGGATTGAGGCGGAGGCCGCTGTGTTTCTACAGGAGCCCAGAACGGACAATTCACACACTCGGCAGGTGTGTGGTTTGGTTTCGCCAGGCAGGCGAATCTGTGTCACGTACGTTACACAACCACGTCTTCGGTGACAACAGCACGAGGTCGTCGACCCCGTCAGCGACACACTGAACGTTACTGTGACACACACACACACACACACACACACACACACACACACACTGTAAACATGAGCCACGTTGTGTAAGTCGGCAGCAGAGCGAAGGCGACTGTTGTTGTGACGTTTATGATATGATGTGTAACAGGACGTTTTGTTCATGACACACACACAAACACACACAAACACACATAACAAACACACCTACGCAGTATGGAAAAGAATGGAATTCGATTTTTGTAATTTCAAGGTCTGGAAAGGAAGTATGGAAAAAAGAAAGAGTATGGAAAAATGTTTCACAATACACATCATTCAAAATTATTTTTGTTTCCAGAAATTTCCTCTTCAGTTTCACCAAATTCTCCAGTTTTAATCCTGAAGGGTTTTTTACTGAGAGGTTTGTTCACGTATCATCAAACATTTTACTAATAAAAACCTTTTTTTTTTATGGCTTTTGACTCTTTTTACTGATTTCTGAAGTAATAAAAACAAATATCCCTAATCCCCTGTGTAAAAAAAATGTTTGCTTTAATATGTCGACAAAATGAAACGAGGTGTTTTGACCCCTGGCTCCATCCAGAGCTCAGATCTCTGCTCTGGAAATGTTTTGTATATTTTCTGCACTCGTATAGAATTTCATCTCTTATATCTTTTTGTATCTCTGTGGATCAGTTCGATGACCCGGTTCCCTCCTTGTGTGCAGGAGGATGGTTAAAGTCCAGCTGAGGCTTCAGGCCGCGGGTTAGAGAGCGGCGGTGATGTAACCCGCCCGGGATGTCTTATCAGTGGTGTGATTATGGGAACAGCCGCAGGTATTGACCTTGTTATTCAGGAGTGGAAATATTTAGGGTAACGTGTCGCCCCCCGTGTCCTGATTCTTCTCCCGTGTGTGTTTTTCCACATGGATTTGAGGCGTGTGTGTGTGTGTGTTTTGCTTAATACAAACACAATGAACGTCCAACACAAGTTAGTGTTTTCACTGATATGTGATTTAAATGAATTTAACATCTTTAGTTTTCTCAGAATAAAATTAAAATTATCTTTTAAGTGTAAAACATTTTTTTTTACCTAAAAACTTAAAAGAAGTAAAAGAGAAAACCTCCATGCTTTGTGGTTTAACTTTGACAAATTTTTATATATGACATTTTCACCAAGTCAAAATATATTTATTGGACTGAGATCTGGGGCTGCAACTAACGATGATTTTCATTATCCATTAATCTGTTGATTATTTTCTCGATTAATCGATTAGTTGTTTGGTCCATGAAATGGTGAAAAATGACGATTAATTTAAACGGCGACTAATTTAGTAGTCAATTGCTAATCAATTAGTCGTTTAACTGTTGCAGCTTTACTGAGATCTACTAGAAAGATTTTAATAAAAATATGGATTTTCTGGATTTAAATGTTTTTTTTATGAGTAGACTGTCACTAGAGCTCTCAGCTCCACTGTTCTAGTTGATTGATTAATTGGGTTTTTTGGCGATTAATTGGCACCTTATGCCTTGATACATAATCCAAATCCTTTTCATACAAAACCTCCCTCGTTCCATCCATGCATTTTGCTGATTTTTCAGCAAAATGCTTTTTATTTTTAAATAAATGTTTGCAATTTTTCCAAAATAACAACAACAATGGATCAACAACGTATACATAAATCATATACGTATTCATCACCCTTGAACAACTTTGGAGATAACATTTGTTTGTCCAGATGCAGTGGAGCTGAACGTGACGTAACACGAGAACAACCTCCATTTTTTTTCCTGGAGATTGTTTTCGTCTGGAGTTTATGTCTTTTCCTGCGGATTATTGACTGGGTGGGAGGAAGAGTGAGGGCAGGGTTTCCTATAGGGGTTGAGCTAGGAGCTCTGGTGGATCCCATCAGGAAGGTTGTTTTAACAAACCAGACCTCATAATAAAATCCAGCCACTTTTACCTTCAGCACTATGTGATCTTCATTTCCTGTTTTTTAGGACCAGGGTTCTTTTCCCTCAAACACAAGCACGCACGCACGCGCACACACACGCGCACACACACTGTTGTTGTTTGTTTTCAAGGTTTCTCACACTTAAAACCATAAAGCTGCTTTCAGACGTGCACAGAAGTTCTGACATTTTCCTGGAATTGTCCGGAGGAGTGAATGTTATTCCGGACATTTTCCGGGAACTTTTCCTGCCGGGACGATGCCGTATCGAGGTCTCGCCCATACACCGCTCCAACAATCATGACGTCTTTAAATCATCAAATAACCAATGAAAAGCAAAATGATCAGAAAATTGAACACGTGAACAAACATCAGTGTGATAAGAACGACCTCCTCACATGACAGAAACCGTCTGTGGAAATATTTATTTAAAGCCCCAGTGTGTAATCTTTCTCATTTTCTGGCGGCATCCATTGGTAAAGTTGCAAAAACAGCAACCAACTGAGCGACCGACAGGGGACCCTCTATTGCGGCGCACCGCTGATTCCATTTCCGGTTTTTCAGCAGCGTCTGAAAATTCAACGCAAATTCTGCGACGTATTCTGGAGCGTTTTGTGCAAAAACTGTATTCAACACGACTTAGCAAACATGGAGACTCACACGGAGGTCGGGTCCACCTCATGGAACTATATTTAACTCATTCACAGTTGATTATACATATATGAACACACAGCTATAGACAATATATTCAATTTCTGTGAATTAGTTCTTCTAAATATTACACACTGTAGCTTTAACTTCTACATGTCCCATCTGCTAACATGGAGGGGGCGGGGCTTATGACCGTATACTGCAGCAGCCACCATCTTTATCGACAGCAGACACTTGTTTCATCACAACTGCTCGTGAACAGTGATTAAAGTTGACTTTTCTTCTTCTTCTTTGTTTTATGACATTATTACAGCTGCGTGCGCAAAAAACAGGACGTCCTGTTTCTGTAATTTTTGTTGTGCCCCCTCTTGTTGCTTGCAGACCCGCAGCTCTTCGGCCTTTAACGGCTCAGAGGGCGGGGTCACGTGGGATGGTGACAGCTTGCACCGCGCCCGTTCATTGGCCGAGCGTCTCTCGGGGGCCGCCCCCCTTCTGGATAAGCTGTCCCTTGCGACGTCACTGCGATCAGCTGTTGGAGCTCCACAACAACAACAAAAGAAGGAGCAGTCGGGGGACGAGGAGGAAACGGACTGACGGGGGAAGAGAAGCTGCGACTCCCGATGAACAGTCCCTGTTTATATATATATATATATATACTTGTACATAAATATACAAATTTTATTTCTTCCGAGAAGAAACCTCAAGTTTTTATATTATTATAATTTTGTATTTTTTTGTCGAGAAGAACCGCGTCTACCTCGGTCTGACGGATCCGTCTACATGTCGCCCTGCAGCAGGTGAGCTCTTTGTTTTCTCCGCCGCCGCCTCCCGGTTCTCCCCGAGGTCTCCCCGAGGTCTCCCCGACGCAGACACCGGGGACTCAGCGCAACAGACGGAGTCCCTGACCGGTCCTGTGTGTGTTCGTGTGTGTGACGCCTTTTCAAAACCTCAACGATGCGTTAAAAAACCAAAAACATTACATAAACAACTCGGCTAACTGCTGCTAGCTTAAAGCTTCACGTCTCCCTGGTTCTGTCGCTGCTTCCGGTCCGTTACTCTTCGTCTCGTTTCCTCGAACCGGAGCCGAAGCAGCCTGCCTCGTTTATTCAGGCAAATTCTTTTTTAAATAAAGAAACATAAATAAAAAGTTATGGGGGATGGAGGGAGGCTCATCCGCGGTCCTGCCCCGGCTGGTGGTGTCGAGTTACACCGCCGACCGTCACCGGGCCGGGTGGTTCGGTGTTGGTGCCTCTTTAGTACCGCACATTGGTGCCGAAGGGAGTGAGCCGATTCGTCGATCGGTCCACCGGGAAGAAAATTAGCATAGATCCATTTTGACATTTGGCCCTTTTATCGGTTAAAAATACAGATTGATCTCTATTTCGGGCTTTTCCTTACCGGGGATTGGTTTAGCTTGTTGTTGTTCGCTTGTAAACGCCGTTGCAGTTTTTGGCTCGTTGCTCAGACAAACGTTTCCAGCAATCCAAACAATCGATTAATCCGAACAGATTCTGAGAGTGAAGCAACAATAATCTGGGATTACAGCAGGAAACTGCAGTTGGCATCATCTTCTGATCCTTTTTATAGACTGTGACACTTGCTTACATAACCATAACCGACTGACAGTAGCAATTACTGACAATCAACACAGTGTCTGGTTTATGGTTATGATTAATGTGACGTACACTTTGAATTGTACTGTTTTTATCCTCCCTAACATCCCCGTGTGTGTGTGTGTGTGTGTGTGTTTAATCCTGCGGCCTACAGACTGTGTCTTTACACTCGGATGAATACATAATGAGCGTGTGATGTGACAAGCCGCTCGCTTGTTATCATGGTGATTACAATAGATTAATATTCAGTATTTACATATGAAGTGTGTGTGTTTGATGGAGAGGGGGGGGTGAACAGGTGCAGTGAGAGACAGTCGGTTATAAGCTCTTTCTGTTTTCTGTCAGTCTCCGTCGCAGCTGCTCCGTGTTGACCGAGGGGCGGCGCTCAGCTTTTGTTCTAACATCTAACATCGTTTTTGGATTTTTTTTAAATACTTGAAATTAAAAAAAGAAAATGTAAATAGTGTACGTGAAATGAACATGAACACTGAGAAAAACGAGCCGAGCAGGAGGTTTTGAACGCATCTCAGTCGAGGTCTGCTGTGTGGTTGCGTTCGATTCTGAACCGAGTGCGCGTTCAGGTGCCGCAAGGGAAAAATCGGACACTGGGTTTGTTCGAGTTGACGCCATCTGCCGGTTTTGATGTTCAGGTGAAACGTTCACGTCGGCCCCCTGGTGGTGATTAGAGGCAGCGAGTTTGAAATACATTTTAAATAGTAGAATTCTCGGAATCAAATGTTTCATTGTGACGATTTGATGGCGTGGTTTATTGTCTTGAATCCAGACTTAAAACCTTCCGGAACCGGAGTCGTTCTGAAAGTGGGCAGTTCGATGTCGAGCTTCATTGTTGTGTCAGGTTACTCTTTTGTCCCAGGCCGGATCCAGTAGAATGATGTCGCTGTTTTTTTTCCAGAGATCTGATTGGTCGAGAGGTGGACCGGTGCCTGGGCTTTGATAACTCAGAGTTTTAACATTAAGTTTTCTCGATAAAACCCCCAAATCCTGCTTTCGTAGTGGCTTCACTCTCCGGACCCGGTGACAACGTCCATCTTTAATATGCAGTCTATGATTTTTAATTATTCCACTCTGCTGTTCGTCTACCAAGACATTGACACGTACATCTATTGATAGACACTTCATTGATCATATCGTGTTTCCCAAAACCCGACATGAATTTTAGTCTTTTTTTGACTTTATTTTTTCAAATAAACTACTTGAACCGATTAATCAATTATACAAATGGTTGGGGATTCATTTAGTAGTCGATTACCAATCGATCAATCTGCTGTTGTATTTCCATAGAGAACATTCCCTGCTTCGCCTGTGATTGTTTAAAGCCCTCGTGTGTAATCTTTTGTAATTTTCTGGTGCCTTCTGGTTGTAAAGTTGCAAACCGCAACCAACTGAGCACCCGACAGGGGACACTTTATGATGGCGCACCGCTGATTCCATTTCCGGTTTCCGGTAGTGTCTGAAAATTCAATGTATTCTGGACCGTTTTGTGCAACAACTGTATTCAACACGACGTAGCAAACATGGAGACTCGCACGGAGGTCGGGTCCACCTCGTACAACTACTGTATTTTAACTCATTTTTTAACTTTGGCCTCTTTGTTTTAGAGGAAAATATCACAATAAAATTGTTATTGTTGAATGTCGACAGGTCGTCTGTGGGGTTTTTAGCCCTGAGTTTGCAGTCGGCGTCGTGCTCGATCCAGACTTGACTTTAGTCCGCGACTACAGAGCTGAGCGACGCCTCCCTCCCTCCGCGTCGTCGTTCACCAGCTGCTTCTTATTCCATCCAACACTTTGAGTGAGTGAGAGACTGTACTCAGATATTCAGAGCAGCAGTCAGCTGCGAGCGTCCGTCCTCTGAACACAGCACACCTCTTTATTCACTGGTGAATGAAACGCGGATCAATAACCGACGGAGCTGCTGCAGCTGCTGCTCGCCTCCGTCGAGCCAGACAGGAAATGAATCAGGAAATTAACGGTGCTGATTCATCGCGAAACCTGGAGATCCGTCTTCTTCAGAGCACATAGAAACAAAACAGCTTTTGTGTTGTTGTCTCACATGCTCCGCGGCTGAAATCATCACTTGTAAACATTTAACTGCTTCATACATTTAACAAGCAGCCTCCCAGATTATAACTGATGATTCAAAAACTGAAAAATAAATCTGTAGAAGTACGACGCTGGGTTTTCGAGTGTTCTGATTGGTCATTAGTTGGACGCGTGACAGGTTTTTGATCTCGTGCCTCAAACTTCACCTGCTCTGGATCAGGTTAGCCGTTCAGCATCAGTTACCATGGTGATTTACCTCGGTAGCGAAAGATGCTTCGTTGGAAGAAACTAGGTTTGGGTTAAACCTGAAGTAATACCAGAAGTTAAACCTGGTTTAACCCAGAAGTTAAACCTGGTTTAACCCAGAAGTTAAACCTGGTTTAACCTGCCTGGTATCACAGAACCTCTGAGACACTCTGCTGTGACTCCGACCTTGTTTTCCGTGGAACCTGCTGGATCCCGTTCACGATCTCATTCAGTTGCTTCTCGTCCTTCCAGGGTTTTTCAAGCGATGTTCGCCCTGCGTCTGCCGGCCCTCGGAGGACCCGTGACCACACCTTGTTGATGCACTTTATCGCCCTCTTTCCGGAGCCATCCTTCTCGCCGCCGCGCAACCCCGCAGCTGATGACCAAAGTGCCCGCCACGCCTCCCAGCCGTCGCTGCGTGCCGCGTGCTCCCCCCCCAGCCCCTCCCTCAGCCTCACGCCCCCGCAGGACGTCCCGGAGCCATGTTCCACCGATTCGCCAGCGCTCTGTTCGGGGACGACGTGGACGAGCTGAGCCGATGCAGCCGACCTGGAGACGGCAAAGAAGAGGAGGAGGAGGAGGAGGAAGACTGGATCCTGGTCAACTACCTGGGTGAGTCTCATGAAGCTTCTGAAGTCGTTACTTTGTAAAATCAATAAATGACACCTCACTGAAAGGATTGCTATATTACTTTTTATAAAGTTATGGACGACATGACGGCTCCTCTAAAGTGAAGCCAAATCCTCGTGATCGCAGCCTGGTGACTGGCTGCAATATATGTCATAAGCCCTGCCCCCTCCAAGTTAGCAAATTCTAACTAGACGTTAAGTTTAGAGAGAGAAAATTAACGGACACAATTATTATTATTTATTTTAAGACCTTTTCAACAGCAGGTCAAAGTTAAGCCAAGTTTCTGGACTTGCAACCCCCCCCCAGAACCCAGTCAAAACAGACACAGTGTAACACACACACAGTAACACACACTGTAAACAGAAACAGGACGCCGCCGTCACCTCCCGATGGCTATGAGTGAGTCTTGGCACCGTTTGGTTCTGGCTCGGCGACGGTCTTGACTCGACTTGACTCGTCTCCGATTCCACAGCTGTGTGAATATTTCAGACAGAAGGGGGGGGCGGAGTCCGGCCCACGTTGAGGCAGTTTATGGTCGTGGAACAAAAGCCCCCGGGGAACCAGCGGAGGTATAAAAAGCTCCTGGAGGACATGTACGGGCACGGAGCTGCCACCGACATCACACCTGAGGTCACCGTGATAATGTCACCAGTGAATCCTACGTCAGACCAAGAAAAAATAGCGTCCTCATAAAGACTCTGTTATTGTTTAAGTCTGATGGTTTGAATCGTAAAGATTCAAATATTTTTGACAAACATTCATGTTCGAGTTTTACATCAAAATGTTTGCAAGCTTTTTTGTTATTATCACCCTTCGTGGCCAAGAAGAAATCAGCTGTTTGCGTGAACTACAGACTGTAAATAAAGGCGGACGACATGAATCCAACTCATCATGATCGCCCCCTGGTGTTTCTGGCTGGAGTATATGTCATTGCAGCCAAATCAAAGTAGACGTTAAAGAAATGTTTCCGACACCACACAGATATTTTTGCTTCCAATTTTTGTGCAGGGGGAGGAAGTGGATAAGTGTCGTCCATCTTTATTTACAGTGTGGACGGAATCTCCGCACACACACACACACACACACACACACACACACACACACACACACACACACACACACTCACACTCACACTCTGAGCCCCGAAGGTTCACAGAGGACACACACAGAGAGCCTCAGTCCTGCTGTAGAGACGGAACCTGACCCTCCTCATTCTGCGGGCGAAGGGGGCGGGGCTCGGCAGATCAGCTGCTGGACGCTGACTCGGCACTGTGCAGCTTCTCTTCTTCTGTTGTGGGTAAACAAGGGTTCAACCCTCTGTGAACTCCAAACTCACGCAGGGTCAGAGGTCAGGGGTTGAGCTCCTACAGCACAGCACATGAAAACGTAAAGCATCAGATGCAAATGTGAATTCTAGACTTCAATATCAAAACACTTACTTGAGTAGTAGCAACCTGTTGCGTTCAGGAGTAACAACCCGGTGCGTTCAGAGGCCACACCCCTCTGCGTTCAGTTTTAACAACCCGCTGCGTTCAGGGTCACAACCCTCTGCTGACTCTGACCAATAACAGCGGCAGGTCTTATTTGACTGCAGCAGAAAACAGCAGGTCCTTAAACAGAGCTGGACTCAAACAGACGTGAGTTATTTTTAGCTCCGGATCGTGTTGCTTCTCCACTTCCTGAGTCTCTGTCAGTCATTAGACGCTGGTGTCGGACCTCCTCACTGCCATGTTTGTGTTTTTAATAAAAAGTGCAGCGGGTTGTTGCTGTGGCCTATCGCGGATCATGTGACACTGAGCAGATGAAGCTGCTGTGTTCAGGTGAGACTAGGTCGAGTAGCTTTTCAGCAGAGTTTACACTCAGAGGCCACAGTGCCCCCTGCTGGCTGGGCACACGTGTTACACTGGGTTTATAAACCTAAAACTTTACCTTTGTTTATAGACTGTGCCCCTCTAGACCCTGAAAAATACTATAAGAATAGTGTATCAATTTTATTTTAATATAATAACAGGTTTATTATAATTATATGTTTAGTTTATTTAGTTCACAGCTTCTCTAAAAGGATGACTTGTGTGTCGTGTGTATTTTTGCCACGTGTTCTGAACAGTCTTGAACGTCGCCTGCTGTTTTGTGAATCGTTCATGAAGACCAATTTGTGAAGCATTTTATTAAAGCTGTATTATTAACCTGTGTGTGCAGCTGACGCCTGCTCCGGTCAGCGTGGTGACGTTCTGTCCGGATCCACCGCTGGTCATGACGAGGAGGAGGAGGAGGAGGAGGAGGAGGAGGAAGACGACCTGGTGATGATCCCCTCTCCGGCCGCCAGCCCTGCAATTCGCTACGCGTCCTGCACCTCCCTCAACTCCACGGCCGACACCGACCTGGACGGCGGTGCTGAGGAGGAGGAAGACGAGGAGGGGGAGGAGGAGGAGGAGGAAGAGGAGAGCAGCTTCCTGCATCTGGACGCCTGCTCTCTGGAAGAAAGCTGGTTCGTCACGCCGCCGCCCTGCTTCACCGGCAGCTGCAGCCAGCCCGTCCACCTGGAGGCCAGCCCCCTGGAGAACCTGCTGATCGAGCACCCCAGCATGTCAGTGTACGCCCACCGCAGCCCCCCCCGGCTGACCCTCGACCCCCTGCCGTGCTCGCTCGACCGGGAGCTGGACTTCCTGTCTGGCAACGTGCCCGCCGCCCCGACGGCCGCCGGCGGGAAGGAGAAGGCGAGACGCACGCTGGACGGCCCCCGTCACAGGTACTGGTCCCGAGAGTCACTGGTTGTGATCGTCACAGTGTTGAGTAGAGCCCCGACCCATCTGGGTTTCTGGGGGCAGATGTCAAACTACTCCAAGATGTCCCCGAGCTTCTACTTTTCAAAAGAAAAGCTCGCGTCTTGTCCGCTATGTCTTCTTCGTACTTTGGTGTTTTGGGTGTTTTTGAACTTAACATGCGAAACAACATACTGTAACAACAGTGGATATCTTGAGCGGTATTTGTTACTACGTTTAAAACAATATTCTCCCAGATGGCTGGAATACAATATAATAACGATCACAGAATTTTTGTCAGTCTGTCTACCGTCTGTATGTATCTTAGACGGACATATTTGAATATATTGCATTCATTGGCATGATTATCACAAAGAAGACATAGCGGACCAGACGCAAGCTTTTATTTTGAATAGTAGAAGCCCGGGGACAGCATTAGACGAGAGGCCGGGCCCTCGTTAAAGTTTCTGGAAAATGACTGAATGAGGATCCGTCTGAATGTTTGGGAAGTTTCCCAGCGTCTGTCTCAGACAATCTCCCACTGCCTTCGTCATATGTGACCCAATTTTTTCCAGACATTTTCTGGAGTTCATGTCTGAAAACAGCTTGATGTTGCACTTAGATTCAGATTTGATCAGAGCTGTGGGACAAAATGGCGCCACCTGCTGGAGCTTTTTTTTTTGTCCGCAGCCTCTACGGGCTAAGTGGAAGATTCCTGTTGAATGTGGAGATGATTTGATGATAAAGTCAGTTGTTTATGTAGCAGAACATCCTCACAGCCGCAGATCGTCTGTCACTTTTGCTCAAGATGGTAAAATAAATGATTGTTGTGAATCCTCTGTTTATCTGCGTCTCGCTCCCGTTTGTGTCGCCCCCCGCAGGCCAGAGGTGGCGATGGCCCAGCGTCGCTCCGGCCTCCACTCCGCCTGCTACGCCGCGGCGCTCTCCGCCCGCGCTGGGCTCCTGCTGCCGCAGCGGACGGGCAACGCCGGCCAGCGCCTCCAGCCGTTGTCCCGCAACGCGCTGCGACGCCTCAACCGGCTGCGCCCGCCGAAGGCCAGCGCCGTGCACCTGCACCAGCCCGGACAGAGACACCTGAACTTCTGAGGCCACGGCCACCTTCATCTTCACCATCATCATCTTCATCATCCACCTTAAGTCTTTCAGCAGTTTGGGCATCGATCTTCACCCACAAACAAAAATCAACACCAGCAACAAATCCGACATCATCAGCATCTGTTCTGAAATCTGATTGGACGGTGAAAAAGGCTGCTGAATCCTTTTATTGGATCAGCTCGTGAAGGTGCAGCCAAGTGTCTCGTGTCCTCCTCCTCATCCTCCTCTTCATCCGTCCATCCTCCTTCATGTCGATGCTGAGCAGAAGGAACGTGGTGAATAGAAAAAGTCCCCGGCCCCTCCCCCTCCCTCTTCTTTGTGTCCAATCACGGCGACGTGCATTGTCACGGCGACGTCCTCCTCGTCTCCTTCTTCGTCTTCTTCTTCTTGTTCTTCGTGAACAACCTAACATGTAGACTCGATGCTGTAGGTCACTTTACTCAGCGGCAGGTTCATTGTGTGGCCGGAGGGTTCATTCTGGCAACTTTCCGGGCAACTTAGCAGGCAACACGAGACATTACACATCCTACATCACTTGAACACATGTACAGTACAGTGCAGCAGCAGCAGCGTTGCCATTTAATCCGGAGTGTTGTTGTTAGTTGCGGCCCAAAAAAAGTTGCCAGTGCGAGAGTCACTGCGACTTTTACAGGGAAAGTCCCCTCAAAGAACGTCGACGCTCAGCAGGTTGTCGTCCCCCTCCTCCTCCTCCTCCTCCTCGTTGTCGTCGTCGTCCGTTTCTGTGCAGGAGGGACATTGGCCTGCTGAACAGGGCCATTAAACTAGTTGCATTGTGGGAAATGTAGTGTCCAGCGTTTCGGGAGTTTGGCAGGATCTCACACACTCTAGACTCTAGAGCTATAGATATGATTATTGTTTGAATACGGGAGGTCGACCGACAACGGGTCAACGCGCTGCGTTCACAGACGTTTCTGTGAAACTTTTTTATTGTTTTTTATTTCTGTGTTTCTTCCATTTGTGATTGTCTCGAGTGCCAAGGACGCCGGACGCGGGTCTGCAGCTCCCCCTGCTGACGAGGGGCTGCACCTGCCAAAGCAAAAACAGTTTTTTCTAAAATAATAATTCTAGTAATTTTAGAACATTCAGTGTATTTGTTTTTTTGTAATTTAGTTTTGATAACCGTTGCGTAGACGTGTCTCTGAAAAAAAGAACCTCATGATTTCTTTAACGGCCCATGAAGCCTGTTGCCGTGTAAAATAATTTTTGCCCGCTGAAATGAAAACACAAATGATCCTGAAGGAATCGAACGGTGTGTTTAAGGCTTTGAGGGGATGTTTCTTTAATATTCAGAGGATCACTGATTCACCGTCTCGGTGCGAATCCTGCAGTGACATCACCTTGTCGACCCGACCCGACCCGAACCTGCCTCTGACTTTGAAATTCAGTACTTTTCACAATATCTTTTTGACAAAAAAGGAAAAAATAATTTACTGGGTTGTATATCACTAAACGCCTTGTTTTAACGGTTTAGCTTTGACATGAATAGAAATGTAAAAAAAAAAAAAAAAAAAGTATTTAAAAAAAAACTTCCAAAATATTTTTTGAAAAGAAAAAAATGACATATCAGTATGAAGTTGGTTTATATACGTCTGTGGTTTTAGGAATGTTTGGTCGGCGTGTTGCACGGTTGTAGAGTTGTAGAGAGAAGAAAAAAAAGAAAATGGGGAAAAAGATGATTTTTCTTTTAATTATTATTATTATGTTTTGGGTCTTAAATGAATCTGCAGTCCACTTCTCAGGGTCACAACCAATCACCTTCACACTTTTAGGAAAATGCAGATTTACTTGACGGGCTGATGATTCTTCATGCGCTCTCACACTTTCCCGGCTTTTTTCCCGTTCGCGGGAACGTTTGTGAGGAATAATCAACTTCGTCCTGGTCTGAGAAAACAAACTGTCGGATCAAGACGGAGAGAAACTTTTTTTTCTGTTTAAATATTATATATATATATATATATATATATATATATATATATATTTTTGTGTACCTATAACATGATTTTAGAATTGTACTTTACGCTTTTTTAATTGTTACATTTTTTCCACGTTAACTTAGTTATGTCTTTTTCTGAAACTGTTAAAAATATTCAAACCAAAAAAAAGTAGCAGTGACCTTTTAACCTTTCACTAGTGGATAATATTGATGTTGCGTTATGTTTTTATTTGTTCCTAATCAGCCTGTGAACGTGGAGCGAGAGAACGTGCGCGAGAGAGAGAGGGGGAAAAAAACGTCAGGAATGATAAAAAAAAATTAAATACACATGATGACTCAAAGATACTGAGACACAGACTCAGAACATTACATCTGAATTTTGGTAAACTGATTCAAGATCATTTGACTTTATGTCATAATCACGACTTCTCCTGATTCTTCTCGTGACCTTTTATTTTGTATATGCAACAGACATATACAAGTCTTGAAAAGGTTGGTACCTTCCATGAATATATTCAAATTTTATTCATTACTTTTAGGCTCACGTTGAAACTTAGAAAATCAAAATTGTTGAGAAAGGATTCATTTAAAAATAATCGTTTGTTCTCTTGAACGATCTCGAAAATGAGCGACTTCTCTCCAACTTTCACGTTTTCTCAGAATGTTTCAGGAAAATTCTTTTGGTTCCGACCTGACAAAAACAAACAGTCTCAAGTTTCAGAACAAACGACTTCTCTCAGTTGTGATGTTCCGGCGTGTGTGTGTGTGTGTGTGTGTGTGTGTGTGCGCGTGTGGAGCTGATCGGACGGTAGCATTAATAAGAAAACTAAACGTTTGTGTAAATAATCTTTCTCTGGTGTCCCTCTGCTCTTGAGCGTTCCGCCGTCACAGACGATGTGATTTTTTTGTGTTTTTTTGAAAAAGGACAAACGTTGAAGGACACAAGGGATAAGACGAGAAGACGACGACGACGGATCCGTCGGGAGACTTTCACGTTTTTTGCTTTTTTTGTTTCTTCTCGTCGTCGTTTCGTTTCTTCTCGTCTCTCTGTCGTCAATCTAACAGGGATTTGTAAATGTTTTGTTTTTTGTTCAATGCCTTGAACTTTGTGGAACATGAACATGTGCCTTCCAGGTCGTACTGTTGTAAATGACAATGCATCAATGAAGAACTTGAACTCGCCTCTTTTTTTTCTTTTTGAAACAAAATCGGTTAAAACACACGAGCAGACGTCAGAAACCAACTATGCATCATCACTCGGCACGCCGCCCGTTCGCGCTCGCCGCCCGTGTGCAGCTTTTATACCGACTCAACCAACCAGACATGATGTAGCAAATCCTCCTTTCTCCTGTTGTTTATTTAAAAAACAAGTGTGAAGAATATTTTGTGGCATTTTTATTTTTATTTTCCACCACGTGTTAAGACACATTTGCTTATTTTTCTTTTCTTCTTTCCGTTTAGTTTACTGGAATAATATAGCACTTTGCCAAAAATTGTAAAAAGGAAAAAAAAGGTGTAGGAATTTTTTAGGTTTAACGTTTTTATTTTATTTATCGACATAACTTTGTATTTTAAATTGTATGAATGATCAATTCTCTCCGTTGTGATGTCGGAAACAAATACACAAGAATGCTGATGGAACAGCGGAGGTCATCTTGTTTTTCAACTGTAATAGTTAATACCTGTGATCTCTTCTTCGCCCTTAATAAATGTTTTCATACGCAGCTGCTCCGCGTCTTGTCTGTTTCAGGTTTAAGTTTTAGAACAGGAGTGTTAACTTTAGATTCACGTCCAGTCTGAACGATGTTCTTTATTTCCCGTTATTTTGTGAAAGGAAATAACGTGAAAGTAAGGTATGAAGTTTCATGCTATAACAATAAACTCATCACATTATAACTTTTGATTTGTTTGCCTTGGCAGCAATACGCTGTCGTAAAAAACAAAAAAAATACAACCAAATATTTTCCTCATTAAATTATCAATGCATTGTTTATTCTGTCAAAATGAAAGTGTCTACATCTCTAAACGTAAACACAGATACCGATACGTCTTTGAGATGCTCAAGTCGGCCGATCGATATCATCCTACTGATAAATCGCCTGGGCTCCGATACATAAATTAGGAAACCGAAATATTAATCTGAACGATAATCTGAAATCGCAGGAGCTGCAGTTGTCTGGAAAAAAGAGACGTCACAACAAATAACACGACATTAGAAATCATAAATCATATTGTCCACATGTAAGGGACAACACATCCCCTTCAGTAAAAATATTCATTATTATCTTTTATTGTCTGTGAAAATTGAATTTTAAAAAATTCCTGCAAAAAATGTGACGCATACTCAGATTTCATAATATATGTCAAAAAAAAGTCAATATCACTTTTTAAGCAATGATGAACAGGCCAAAAGAATGTGCGGCAGCCGGGAATCGAACCCAACACTTTGTAATAGTAATAACAATAATAAAATATTGTGCTGGGATACATATTGTTTATTACATGTATTTGTCAGGAGCCATGTTCAATAAAACATTAAAGCAAAACAAAGTTTCTGGGCAGGAACACCAACAAATAATTATACATTTTTGTTAAGTATTATAGAGTATTATGAAGTGACTGTAAATAATCACTCCAGTTATTTGTGTACAGTGTGTGCATCGTGTGCACGTGACTGTGTATAGTGTGTCTACAGCCTGTGGATGTGTCACTCTCTTAATAAAGCTTTATTACATTAACATAACATCAAAAAATCCTCAGTGGAACTCTGACAGCTCACCCACGTGCTCGCTCTGTTTACAATCTAGGAGTGAGCACGCGGCAGTCGCCGCTCGCGCTCCAATTGGCCCGACGTCACTGAGGTCCCTCAGGAGGGCGGGGCTGGCACCCGGAAGCCGTTCCCGGTACCGCGAAAGAAAATCGCGAATATCTTCGCGCGGCGAAAAAACGAGCGCGCGCGATCGCTGCCGGTCGGTTCGCCATCGTCCGCCGCGCCGTCAAAGTTTAACCGGAACACACCGGAAGCGGCGTTTACGGCCAAAAAACGTCTGCGCGCGAGTCGGTGTCCGTCTGAAACGAACGCGTTCTCCGGTTAAAACGCCTCGAAAGGCGCGTTTTTAATTCGGCGTGACGCCGCCGACCGGCCGCTGTACCGGGAACGAGAAAAAACACCGGCGTCGTTTTCAAAACTCCACTTTTGTTCGTTCGTTGAAAAACGAACGCGCTTCAAATTGAAAAAAAAGCGCGTTTCTGTCTGTGGGAACCGGGACGGCGCATGCGCAGTGGCAAGACGCGGATATATAAGAGGATTGGCGCCGGCGCCACAGCTGATGCTTTCATTCATTTCTTCAGCACCGAGGAGGTAAGACCACCGAGCACCGGCCACCGAGCACCGGGCCGAAGGGAACTTTAACGATCATACGTGTCCTTTATGCCTCTGTGTCACACTTTAATCTCCCCTCGCGTCTATTTCGTTCGTTTCCGTCGTTAATCGCCGGTTTTCTCTACACAGTTCGGTGCGAGGCGGGTTTAAATGCCCGAGTCTTGTGTTTTGACTCGGTTTTTTTCTTGTCACCAAAGATTCCGTAGCTCGTGTTTCTCCGCGAAGCGAGAGTTGGTGTGTTCGGACATGACACCGGCAGGTCACCGGCCGACCGGGCCGTCGTTGACCCAGTTAGCAGAGTCACAGTTAGCCGTCCCGTCGGTAGCTGCGCTCCGCCGCCTCGGCCTCGCGGCGGGTCGCTCCGATGGCGCTGAACTGGCTTTCAAAACACGCGTTTCTTCATTAAACGTGTGTTTCCGGGTCTTCGGGTTCCACTTTAAAGCCGGTTCTGTTGTCCTGCGGCGGGGGTCGCTGCCCGTCCCCCCCTCGCAGAGCCCGCGGGAGGAGGGTTCCGGGCTCCAGTCCTCCCGCTCCTGCGCCGCTTGAAATTGGCGCGTCTTTGAGTTTCGATCCCCCGAACAAAAGTGTCCCTTTCTTCACTTTCCGCACTCCGATCTGCACCAGAAGCTTCCGGGGGAGTTCGGCCCGTCGATCGGGCGGAGGCACGAAGGAGCAGGCGCAGGTTTTCGGGTCTTTTTTATTGTTTAGAAAGCGAGGGAACGAGCGAGCAGCCCCCCCTTCTCCCGCCGCCGCGCCGGACGGGTTCCCTCCTCGGGTCCGCGTCTTCCCTCCTCTGGTGTTGGAACCCAGGTTCTGCTGGTCCTTCCCCCGTGGAGGCTCGGTTCGGGTCGCCCAGTGTCCGCGGGGTCGCTCGGGCTCTTGGGCTCTTTGGCCCCCGAGCTCGCACACTTTGTGCTGATCACGAGCTCGAGCTAACTGCTCTGAGCCTGGTGGTGAGGGGAGAGGCGTCCTCCGGGGCTGTCCGAGCCATCTGGCTCCCAGGAGCCTCCAGGTCTGACCCAGGACCCTCCAGGTCTGATCCAGGGCCCTATAGGTCTGATCCCAGACCCTCCAGGTCTGACCCAGGACTGGTCCAGGCCCCTATAGGTCTGATCCCAGACCCCTATAGGTCTGATCCACGACCCTCCCGGTCTGATCCCAGACCCCTATAGGTCTGATCCACGACCCTCCAGGTCTGACCCAGGTCTGACCCAGGCCCCTCCAGGTCTGACCCAGGTCTGATCCAGGCCCCTATAGGTCTGACCCAGGTCTGATCCAGGCCCCTATAGGTCTGACCCAGGTCTGATCCAGGCCCCTCCAGGTCTGATCCAGACCCCTATAGGTCTGACCCAGGTCTGATCCAGGCCCCCATAGGTCTGACCCAGGTCTGATCCAGGCCCCTCCAGGTCTGATCCAGACCCCTCTAGGTCTGACCCAGGTCTGATCCAGTCTCTCTATAAGAGTGTTAGTTGGTTCTGGTGCTGCCTGTCCCTATGATCTCGGGGCCCAGTGGCTCCAGGTCATGAAATGTTTCCACTGGGTTCAAATCTCTCTTTGTGTTTTATGTGATTTATATGAGTTTTAAAGACTGAATTTCACCCGTTCCCTTATTTTCTTCTCCTTCTCCAGGCACAAATCCAGTTGACGCCATGTCCAGACGCAGGTGAGCAGCCACTGAACTTATACACGTTTCCCAATATTTCCAAATAATACATTACATATGTCACGTCTGACCACAACGTCCACACGCACACTTCAAGTTCACCGACACCCCCGGAATATCCCGATTCATATCGGAACAACAGGGACATAACTTCATTATGGATCAGTCAGCGGATCAATTTTAATGTTTAGTCATTAAAATGTCAAAGGGGGGGAAATGCCAACAACTCCAGGGACGTGTAGATGTCCATAAGGTGTTTAGTGTCCATGAGTCTTAATAATCATCAGCTTACAGTGAGATCTGACAGAAAAAATCAGCAGAACATGCGATTTGAGCAGTTGGAAACGTGGCTTTTACTTGATTCTCCATTAAAAATAGATCAATATATACTTTATTGATCCCAAACTGTGAAGTTGAGGTGTTACAGGTGGTGGTGACGACACCGTCCGAAATATACAAATGTATAAACCACCAGTCGCTACAAGAACCATGAACATCCACACGAGTCGTTGAATAGTGAAACGATGAACTTGTCCGCCGGTCGTCTGAACCTCTGTGTTTTTCCGTTGCAGCGGTTGCATCACACTTCAAGCCAGAGACTCAAACGCACCAGAGCCGATCGTTCGAGTCCCGCTGAAGAGAAGAAAATCAGAGGCGAGAGTTCTTCTTCTACTTTTCTTAATGGTGTCGGCGTTTTGTCATCATCCTGTTCTGACTCTGTGATTCTTCCTGCAGCCGTCGAAGAGGAAACTACAACCTGCCGCCAAGAAGCAGAGCTACGAAATCCAGGTCAGTGCGTCCCCGTGTCGCCGACCGCACGCGTGTTTTTGTCACGATCGCGTGTTTGGTTCCTCCCTCTGTTTTAATCTGCCCTTTCATTCATAAAGATCAGTTCCTTGTTCAGTTCATATATTCCAACCAGTGCGGTCACTGGAGCCTCCCCTGATGAGGGCGTCCATTTTGTTTCCCCTGACCCGTTTACACCTCGTCTGATCTGATATTAGTTTGATCTAAGCTGCTGTTGTGATGCCTCAGTGTCGTGAAATTAATCAAATGCAGGGTATTGTATTAGCAGTATGCTGATGAGTAGAGCTCAGACTGACATGAAGAAAAAAAAGTTTTTTTTAAAGTTCATGAGTTTTCTGGCAGCAACCTGCAGAACCTCACTGTCACCACAAGGTGGCGTCGTTCGGTTGAGTCTGAGCCGATTCACAAAGTCTTTAAATTAAATCTGTACAGGCCTGAAATATCTTTTATAACCCAAATCATTTTATTATTATTATTTCTGAATTTAATTTTTAGCACTAACTGCTCCAAACAAAAGTGGAGTTTTGATCCCGCTGAGGGATCTGAGGCCTGTACGAAGTGTACGATCCACACTTACAAATAACTCGTAGTTAAACACAGTTGGTACGCCCCTTCTTTTTTTATTTCTCATAAAGTTCTCTAAGTGTGGTTCATTGATTATGTATTAATGGCTGTTGTTTCGCAGACGTGCTGGTCGGATGACGGAGCGAGTCCCTGCGTCCTCATCGAGACGCCGCACAAAGAGCTGGAGCCCTCGGACCCGGCCAGCTTCAGACAGTACATCTTCAAGAACCTCTTCATCAAGGCCTCGCCCCTCCCCCGCCTCAGGTGAGCGCTCGCTTTCACATCTCGGCGGCCTCCTGCCGGGTGGGGACCCTTCTCTGGGTCTTTTGTGTCGCTGAGCCGTCGATCAGGAGGATCCGGACACTTTACATGTCGTGACAATTACTCTGATCTGTTCAGAGTAATCAATAAAAAGAATTGATACGGGTCGGTCTCTTATCGATGGCCTGTTGCAGCTCCCCGGTGAACGTGTCCAGATGTTTTTTATTGAACCGACCTGTGTTTGCTGCAGCTGGGCGAGTTCGGACGACGTGTGGATCAAGATGCTCAACAAGGAGCTGAAGTACGTCCACGACCAGAGCTACCTGCAGCGACACCCCCGGCTGCAGCCCAAGATGAGGGCCATTCTGCTGGACTGGCTGCTGGAGGTGAGAGAGCGGCCGCAGGCAAAACAACCTCTTGGACGTTGAATCCGGAGCAGGTTCTTAAACCGGTGTGTTGTCGCGTGCAGGTGAGCGAGGTGTACAGCCTCCATCGGCAGACGGCCTATCTGGCCCAGGACTTCTTCGACCGCTTCATGCTGACGCAGGAGAACGTGAACAAGGACCACCTGCAGCTCGTCGGCATCACGGCGCTCTTCATCGCCTCCAAGATCGAGGTGAGTCCCGTCGGCCTCGTCCTCCTCCTCAGCGTTCAGCCACGACCGTGAACCGCGTGCGTCACTTGTTGGGTTTTACGAGACGTCCTCAAGTAACGCAAATAACATCAGCTCCAAAACAAAATTCCAGTTGTTTTTTTTGTTTTTTTAATAATCACTTGGTGAGAAGAAACTAACAAAATGGAGGACATTTAAAGGGGCGGTACAACCTTCATGTGTGTGCAGAGAAATGTGAATCGGGCCATATTCAGAAATGTTTCGAGACTTTATTAATAATATGTAATGGTTTTCAGGTTCAGTGTCTTTTGTGTGGTGATGTTGCATGTTGAACATCATGCAGATGATTTCGACACTATGCAGGAAACCTGAACAGAACCATTACAGTTTAAATGTTTTTTTTTTTTAAATGTTCTATAACATTTAATATCAAAATGATATAATGAAAAAAATTAGGAGTACGTTGCGATGGAACATCCCAGAATGCATCAGACTGTCGGTCCGGAATCTGTTTGACCCTGTTCATGAGTCTGATGTTTTTTAATATTTAAATCTGTGGATCCACCCCGTCTTCATGAGGAAAATGCTGCAGTTATGAATCGGGATGTCATTTAAATACCTTTACTGTTTTTTATTCTACCTGGTTTTCTTTGTTTGTTTGTTTTTTAAACGTGATGATTTTTCTCCCTTCAGGAAATTTACCCTCCGAAAATCTACAAGTTCGCCAACGTGACGGACGGAGCCTGCAACATGTGGGACATCCAGCGCACGGAGCTGCACATCCTCAAGGTAACGCCACACAATGACAATCCCTATACCACATATTGGTATATATATTTTTTGTTGTTGAGATTTTAACCGTAGACGACAAAGATCAGAACCAGCTTCTTCGTGAGGAGTTGTTAGTAACGGTAGAAGGGGAACGACGGATGTATCACTTCCTGTTCCTGTGTGTTAACCTGAACGTCGTCGTCGTCGTCCCGCAGGCGCTGGACTGGAACCTCTGTCCGGAGACGCCCATCTCCTGGCTGAAGCTCTACGCTCAGGTGGAGGCGCAGAAGGACGACGAGAACTTCCTGGTGCCGCAGTTCTCGCAGGAGACGTACATCCAGATCACACAGGTACGTGGCCACGCCCTGACAGGCTCCTCCCTCTCGTGCTCGCCGTCGTGTCTCTGACGTGTCGTGTCTCTGCGCCGCAGCTGTTGGACCTGTGCATGATGGACATCGCCTCGCTGGACTTCAGCTACAGCGTCCTCGCAGCCGCCGCCTTCTGCCACTTCTCCACCTTCGACGTGGTCCACAAAGTCTCGGGTGCGTTTGGTTTTCTCATCTGCACCTGATCAGTCATTTCACAAAGCTCACGTCACTCGTTCTCTGTGGTGAACTTATTCTATTGGGCTCGACGCGTCCTAACCTGCGTGTGTGTTTGCGTGTGTCAGGTCTGACGTGGGAAAGTGTGTCGGCCTGCGTTCGGTGGATGAGTCCGTTCATGGACACGCTGCGGTCTGAGGCGGCGCCGCAGCTCAAGAACTTCCCCGAAGTCAAAGCCGACGACCGACACAACATCCAGACCCACGTGTCGTATCTGGAGCTGCTGGTGAGCAAAACACTCACACACACACACGCCCCTGTGACACGCGACATTGTTTCAGCGTCACGTTTGATCTACGTAGATTTTCTAAGAACGATTCTGTCGTCGTCGTCTTAACATCAGTTTCTCCCCCCCCCCCGTCCTGCAGAGGAAAGCTCAGGAGTGTCAGACCGACGGCTCCGACTGTCGGATGTCGCCTGTCGCCGTCGGAGCGATCCTGACTCCGCCCAGCAGCACAGAGAAACCAGCCAATCCCTGAGCGGGACGGGACACGGCGCCGCCACACGACTAGCGACAAACGCTACCTCTCTGTCTCCGCAGTTTGACCTGAAGTGACGGTCGAACCTCGCCGGGGCCTCCACAAACGGGACAAAGGATGTTTGGTTTTTTTGTTGTTTTTTATTAAGGAAAGAACGAACTAATAGCAAGTTTTTGATTTTAATATTTTTTTTTTAACACTAAGTTCAACTTCTGCTCCCAGTCGGCCTCCGTCTCGGTTTCACGGAGGTTCGTCTGAAATGAAAGTTCTTCGGCGGGAAACTTGACCAACAAGTTGATTGACTTTGTCTGAAGCAAAAAGTCAATTCGAGTTTTACCAATTTAATAAACCGTCTGCGTTTGAGGACACGACATTTCCTTCTGGTGAAATATTCCAGACGCCGCGTCGGTCGGATCCTCGGGAACATCGTCGCTTCTGAACTGAAACAGATTTGACTCCTCGAGGAGGTGATTTTATTTTACAAAGTGATTTTTGTAGCGACGCGAGGAATAATAATGTGACTCTGTGAATCCCGTTTTATTAATTTTTCTTTTTTTTCTGTTGCAACCTGGTTGCACATTTTGTTTTGTGACATTCCTGTGAAACTTGACCAGAGAGCTTGTATTTATTGAAAAGCCTGATGATGATGATGAATGAGCTCAGATTGCTGCCAAAGGCAACAACATCTATTTATGATTTTTGCTCACGTTACAGTTCAGATACAGTGGAAAAAGTTCTTAGTGCCTTTAAAAAGAAAAACAAAACCACATGAATTGTACAGCTTCGTAATTTAAGGCCGGGATGGAACAAATGTGACTGAACACGTCGACTGTACGTACAAATGATTACAGTTGTATTTGTGTAAATATGGAAAATGAAATGTGTAATTTTGTTTTCTAATAGGAATGTTTTAAATAAAAAGTTGAAAGACGCGACTTTAGCTTCTCTCAGTTCGATGTATAGAATCATATTCGGGCTTAATGGTATGAAAACAAAGTGATTCATTAGTTTCTGATACAGTAGAGTAAAATCATAAGGCATACAATGTCCTAGTTTATTAATTCATACGTATGATGGAGCATAAAAATGTTACAGCATATAAAGTTCTGACCCGTCTCTTGATTTGAATTGTTAAAGTAGAAACCAACAATAACCAGCACAAAGCTCCACTGCGTGAATCAGATCAATGTGTTCGTTCGAAGGTGCATCGTCTCAAAAACGTTTCGATGAGCCGAGTCTGATTCAAAGGGATGGATCGGCCGGTTTATTTCCTCCTGCGGTGATGAACCGCTGAGACAAACACGAGAGAAAAAACAGGCGAACTTCCAGCACGTGTCGAGGAAAAACTAAAAACACACACACACACACACACACACACACACACACACACACACACACACACACACACACACACACACACACACACACACGAGACAAAAGGATGAATAGCGACTGCAGCATTCACCCCCACGTCTGGTTGCTTGGTGTCTGTTTTGGCAGTCAGAGGCGCCCCCCCCTTGCTGTCGAGTCAGTGTATTGTGTCGGCCTGGGAAAGCGTGGCCTCATCCCACACACACTTTCTCTCACCCCCAGCCTCGAGCTGAACCTCAACGTCCCCGCTGGGCAAAATGTCCTCACAAGGATAGAAGTCCAACTCACTGCATTCTTTGTCTGAAACAATGCACATGCTTGTGTGTGGGGGGAGGGGGGTCAAAGGTCAGACTCTTTTCTTCACACTGTAACGTTGTCTACACTGAAGTATGATCACTTTATTCGGTGATCATACTTTAGTCCTGTCAGCACCAGGTCGTCATGGTCACAACGGGGCACCTGGACAGACCAGACCTGAGGATTCTTAACGGAGCTCATATTCAGGATCATTTGAATTTGTGTTATTAATTTTCAGGCTCTAATGATCAGTGAACTCATCCGTTTCCTCTGACTGTCCGTCGCTGCAGCTCCTCGCCCTCTGACGCTCTTTTTGTTTTGTAGACGCTGAATATGCTCAATGCATTTTATTTGCGTTGAAAATGGTTTTGATGTCCAAACCGTTTTCAAGATTAATTTATGGAACATCTTTTTAGTACAAGGTGAAATATTTCAAGGACTGATTTTGAAGTAATCCAAAAGTATTCAGATTAGATTACAATGGATTACTTTACTGATGCACACAAATTGCAGTGTAATGTGTAATCAGTAACTGACACCCTTTGCATAAGTACTTCAGAGAATAGAGTAAATATGCTCGGGTACTTTCCTCTTCTGTTCACAATCAGAAACAGAGCAGCTCAGAGTGCTCTGCGTCACCAGACCTTCCCACACGGTGGCGCTGTTGTATCATTATCTTCCTCTTGTCCTCTGGCTTTAGTTTGAGTTTTTTTCAGCACATATTTTGTGTCACTGCGTCTGAAATTGATATTTGGAGCCAAATGTTTGGTTGATTCGACGAAAATATTTGAAACTGAGTTCAGCTTTTGATCTTGAACATTGAAAAGTAAAACAACGTGTTCAAGATAAAAATAAAGTGAAGGAAATGTATTATTTGGATTCAATTCTGGAATTCTTCTGAACGAATTGTTTGTTATTTTTTCACCTTCATAAATATTTTTGATATTTGAGGTCTCATTTTCATCTCAGTTGGAGATGTTATGTTTTTTTTTTTCAATATTGAAATTTTCATGTTTCACTATTTTTTTCACTTTCAGACGTTTGGCATTTATGTGGCGTGGGGGCGTGGTCAGCGGAGAGGGGCGTGGAATCATCATCAGCATCTGACCTCAGGAAAATGTCTGGCTCGTTATAAATATATAATATGATGTAAATTTCACGTGGCCTGTGACACAGAGAGACTGCGTCAGTCAAGGTTCGGTCGGGTCACTTTGTGATCAGTAACAAAGTAACTATACCATAAGTAAATAATGTAATCTAATCTGAATTGAAAACCCTAACCCTCATACCCCAAAAAACCCTACCACATTTTGAGTTCCACAGATTAATCTTTAAATCTCTAAAACATTTTCAATCCAAATTCAGCATTTACAAAGCTACAAAACCTCTGTGATCCTTTTGATCTCATATTTATATTTACTTTTATATCTTTATTATTTTCTATATTTCCTCTGAGGTCAGCTCGTCAGCAATAAAATATGAGTTTGTAAAAAGATGCTGCTGGAATTCTGTTCTTCCCTCGAATCAAATGGACAAATCAAACTTTTAGGGGAAAAGTATTTTTTTTATTAAAAGTCATATACAAAAGGAATATTTTGTATCGGGCTGCTATAAAACATTCATATGTACATCACGTGGTGCAGACGCAACTTTACACATTCCGTCATCAAACTGCTTCAAAAACACAACAAACAGGAAGAGACGTGGCACCGAGCGGCGGGCGCAGGTCAGACGCAACATCTGGATCTTCACATCAGCTCGTGTTTCATTTGGATGCTAAGCTTCTTTTTATTTTATTTTGGCACAAGAGAAAGGAACTGCACCAACAACTGAATGTGTCATAGAATCGGGATAAAAAATGTTTCTCCAGGATTGATTTACGCACTTCTTCCTGTGACGCTGTGTTCACACCGCACGCGACGCAAATCATTTGAGAGAGCAGATGGTGTGAACGCAGCATCAGAGTCACCTTCATCCCAGGAAGTCTAGAAATAATGTCTGATTGTATCTTTGCTTGCTGAGAAACTCCCCTCTACGTTTTATTATTTTTAATTTTTTTTATAAAACTACATTCATCAGGCGCTGCTGTGACGACGTACGTGGGCGAGAGGTAGGCTGCTGGGACTCGACGCCGCAGGTTCAACAAACACTTTCACATCTTCAACACAAAATAAATGATTCGGCGGTTTGAAAAGCCAGTGAAGTAAAGTATCCGCGTCAGGTGGAGA
>NC_061524.1:20590000-20610000 GCF_022379125.1 Scophthalmus maximus | reverse complement strand
CCGGATCCGGAGCCGTAAAAAAAATGGGCGGAGTCACCGTTGCGCTCCATCCTTTAAGAATCTAACGAGCTCTCCTCGAGGCTCAGGTCTTCTACAGTCGAACATCAGATCCACGTCTCACCCTGGAAGTCGGCGTCGTCTCCGGCGTTTGGTCCGTTGCCGACCGTCACGCTTGCCGGGTGGACCACGAGCTCCCTCCGGCTCCCCAGCCGGGCCTGGACCTCCCGCGACCCCCCGCCCTGCTCCAGCCGCAGGGCAAACAGGTTGTCGTGGCGGCTGAGGCTGACCAGCACCCACTGCCCGATGTCCACCCGCTGACCGGGGAGCTGCAGGGCGCCGGCGCCGGCGCCGAGGTCGGCGCGAACAGAGAGGTGACCGTCCGTAATCTGAGAGACCAGAGTATGATTCCATTTTTACAGCTGCTTTAAAGAAAACATAAATGTGTCGTAGGTGACGGACTGACGTGGACCGAGGGGGAGGACTCACCTCCAGGACCATGTACTCGTTGGCTTCCCGGGACGTCACGGAGAGCAGGGTGCCCGAGGCTGCTCTGGTCCGCAGGAGCAGCTGGATGTTGGTGCGACGCGAGCTGCCGCCTCCTCTGAGCTGGTATCGCACGACGCTGCCCGAGTCGAAGGAAAACTCTGGGACGACTGCGGAGAGAATATCCATACGAAAACACGTTCATCTATTTTGCTACGGGAAAAAAACTAACGGTCACATATAACGACCATGACCAGCATCTCTGTGACACACACACACTCGGGGCCTCTCACCGCCGTCACACTTGTGTCCGGTGTATCCCGGGCGGCACTCGCAGCTGAAGGAGCCCCAGTCGGCGAGGCAGGAGGCGTGTACGCCGCAGGAGGGGCCCGCCGCCGTCACACACACCCCGTCTGTGAGCCTGCAGCCCGGGGCGCTGTCCACACTCTCACCCGGAGACGCCAGGTCGTACACCTGAGGGATGGAGGGACAGAGGCCACGGTGAAAAATGTTTCTAAACAAGCGTTGTGTCCAGATGGGGGCCGCGCAGCGTTGAGTCCAACGCACGAGCTCCAGAACGTGTTATGAATTCCTGAAGCTCTGATCACAGAGAGAAGAAGAGAGACGCGTCGCGCCGGATTCTGTTTCTCTTTCTTTTAACAATTTAAAGGCAGTTCCAGAAAAATTGAGTTGGTCACAAAAAAATGAAATGGAAAAAGGTGACGATGATGAAACATTATGATTCGTCCTCTGAGGAATCTTTACACAGACGCATGCCGTCACGCCGTTGTCATGTAAAGGAGAATGTCTCGACTGAGATATCGTCGTCCAAAGTCTGAAGCAATGCAAATAATATCTGATCCTGGTATTTTGTCTACGACAGAACGAAGCTGTGTGCCAACACATCTGTGAAGATGGGACATGGTCCAAAGTAAAGACAAAATCTAAGTAGATGTCAAATAAATGTTTCCAAAGATATTTTAGCTTCATTGTTTATACAACGGGAGGAAGATGAGACGTGTCGTCCATCGCTTGCAGATACGTCATGAATAAAAAAAATCATGATTGACGGTTTGTCCTGGGGAACATTTTGGTTGTTGTGGTTTTCACTGAGCAGCAGACGAACCACAGACGCTCATCCTTTATGAATTATACTTTGGACATTAAAACTGCATTTAGAAACAAGGAACACCCTTTAGGAGGGACACACACACACAACACACACACACACACACACACACACACACAATTCACCTCTTAGCTGAGGGAAGTACGAGTGAATACATAGATGCACAAACATGTAGATTAAGATTCTTCCCAAACATTAAAACTGCATTTAAAAACAAAAAAACACAGAAAATGTTAATGATGTCTGAAAGGGAAACACACACACACGCACGCACACTCACGCACGCACGCACGCACACACGCACACACGCACTGTGGTGTTACCTGACTGTCCACCACCAGGTTGCGGATGCAGCCGGTGAAACTGCGGTAACGTCTGTGAGGGGACGTTTCCTTCAACCCGCCCAACTGGAGAGGCTGGAACACGTTCAGATACCTGAGGACAACAAGAGAGAGGAGGAAGAGGAGGAGGATGATGAGTCAGCAGTTGAGCAGCAGGTCAAATAGAGGAGAAGAGAACAAAAACACACAAGAGAAGGAAGAGAGGAGATTTAGAAATAAAGTTTGGATTCTGATCTCACCTCTGGTTGCCGGGCGTCTCTCCTGCAGCTCTGCAGCCAGACTCGTCCACCTCCTGAGCGTCACCTCCGACGCCCTCCAGCTCGTTCACCGCCACCCCCCCACACTGGTCCAGAATCAGCTGGACGGCCTGTAAGAACACGCACGCACGCGCGCACGCACGCACGCACACACACACACGCACACACACACACACACACGCACACATACACACACACACACGCACACGCACGCACACACACGCACGCACACACACACACACACACACACACACACACACACTGCTGTCAGATAAACAATCAGTCACTGTTGTCAATCTCCTCTCGTTTGACAGTTTCCTGGTTTCCTTTTTCTGTCGTCTCTCCAGTTTATTTAATCACTCATGAATAAAACACGACAGAATTTATTTGGCCGTAGACTTTAAACAAAGATGGACAACACTACGGCGCCAAATCGTCACGATCGCCCCCTGGTGTCTGGCTGTAGTACAGGTCACAAGCCCCGCCCCCTCCATGTCAGCAGATGGGACGTGGACCGTGGTGCTCTGTCCTCCTTACCTTCCCGTCACTGATGACGTCGAGCCGATGCCAGTGGCGGTCGGTGGCGGTGGACGTGGGAGGGAGCTGCAGCGTCAGCGTTCCCGATCCGTGGTTTATGCTCAGAGCTGGAACCCCGTTCCTCAGCTCTGCAGGGAAACACGAGAGGCCGAGTTTTTCAACATGAGACTGATCCGCTGTTTTATAGAATGTGACAACGCCTCTGAACCCCCCCAAAAAACCCATTAGCATCAGTAAGGCGAACACGCTGCTTCCTCCTGCTCTGCCAACGTCGTCAAAGTCTGTGAAAAGGTCGGAGCGTGATTTAAGTATCAAAGACTCTCTGCTTTAGTTGAGAATCTGTACTAGATTTTCAGTGTTGGCCTTTGGGAACAAGATCCACTTAGTGAGGAGTCTGAGCTTTCATCGGCATCTCACAGTCTCCACTCTGCTGGCTCAGGAGTCATCAACATGTCCGATCAGCGCGATGTGGCGGCTGAGTGAGCTTCATTCGCTGAATGAAAAGTGAACGATGTAGTTCACGACTTTTCAACAAGGCGAGGTGAAAAGTGCTCAACATACAGCAGCGCATTGGTGCCACAGCAGAAAGGTCAAAACGGATCAGTATCACATACTTACGTGAAAAGTTTATTGTTATAACATGAAACTTTCAAGTTATAACGTGATTTCACGTTATAACTTGAAAACATTCACATTATTTTGTGAAAACTTTAATGTTGTGGTGAAAACGTTCACGCTGTTTTGTGAAACCTTGAACATTAGTCTGTGAAAACATTTTATTATAAGATGAAACGTCATGTTTGAAACCGAGTGCGGACGGACAACGGAACATCCTTAATTGAAGATATGGCTCATTAACACGATTTGATAAAGTTCTTCATGCTTGGGTTGAGGCACGGTTAGATTCTGCTGTTATTGGCACAATGGATGATATTGTAACGGGAAACAATGATTTAACGTGACACTGATCCGTTTGTATGTTTCTTCCGTGGCAGCAACAAGACAAGACATTAAAGACACAAAAGTTTATATAACAGACATGTCGACAGGATGTTAAAGCTTAGACATTTTAGAACCGGCCAAATCTACAAACAGAAATGGGAAACAAGACATTGTCCTTTTGTTTGAGAAAGGTTTGTGTGTGTGGTTGATTCGTGGATTAAGCGGACGTCACAGGACCAAACCTTCGACCCTGACATCTGCATCGCTGCGTGAGCTGCTGAATCCCATCAACAACAATCCACTCAGCCTTGTAATCAGACGTGTGAGCGTGTGTGTGTGTGTGTGTGTGTGTGACCCCATCCAACACACAGCCACGCGATGATCCACAGTGATCAATGCTGCTGCAGCTCGGGTTCAATAATTACATAACTTTAATGCCACGACATTATGCAAGAAGTGTCCTGAAGCCGATCTGCAGGCTAATCCGTCAACGCCACATCGGGACCGGCGGGAGCTGACATTAGGCTCCGTGAAGCCGCTCGTCCTCTGAGAAACAGTGTTTACAGCAGCAGATTGATTCAGTCTTTGTGTTTTTGCTGAAAAGCACGAGCAGCCGCACGTTGCAGCAGCAGCACTGTGACAGACAAAGGAATCTCACAGTGCTGAGACGTTCAAAACTGTTGAAAACTTTTAGCTTAAAGGAAGCCGCGGTGTGGAAGTGTCGTCTCTGACGAGGCAGCTGGAACATACAGAAAAACTAACATCAAAATGTTTAACTTTCAATATTATTTTGTGGTTTGATATTTTTGGATCGTGAAGGATTTTTGTCAGTTCATTTGTTTATTTCGTTCAGGTCCAGAGCAAAACATCTGAGCTGCTCAGTTTTGATAATTAGGTTAAAGATCTTTACATTAACTTAGATCACAACAAAATATTACAGAGTGTGTTATAGAGTCGGATTTAACACCTTCTCTTTAGTCGGGTTGCGTTGCAAATTTTATGCCGAATTCTTTCAGAAAATCCACCAAGAAAATGTAAATTTCTGAAAAGAAAACCAGGTCGGTTTATAGAGATAAGCAGCAGGTGGCGCTAGTTGTCCAGTCAGGTGAAACTAGACCACTGCAGAAGAAAAGATGACGTGATTAAAAGATTCATGTGTCATTTTTGTTATTTTTTGGCGGCATCTGGTGGTAAATTTGCAAACCGCAAGCAACTGAGCACCCGACAGGGGGACACTTTATGGTGGCGCACCGCTAATTAAATTCCCGGTGTCCGGCGGCGCTGAAAATTCAACAACCGTACTCAACACGTCAAACGGAGGTCGGGTCCACCTCATGGAACTATATTAAACACATTCAGAGTTGACCACCACTAACAAGACATTGTTCGATTTTTTACATTCCGCCATTTTGGTAAATCTAAAATTAAAATTAAAAAACCTGCTAGATGGAAAAACATCTTACGTAATTATCTAATATTGTCGTTCATGCAATAAGTCAGTGTTTAAGGACCTTTAACAAACATAATTTCCTTTATGATCGTGGCTTAAACGTTATGAGGAGTCCATGGGCGAGTCACAGGGCTCACCTATGGCGATGAAGTCCTCCTGCTCCTCGGAGTGGGCGGGGCCGACAGGTCCGTTGTAGAGGAGCAGCCCATTGGCCGACTCGGCCAGGAACTCCAGAGAGATGTGGCTCTGGAAACAAGGCATGATGGGAGGGAACCAGGCGTAGCCTTGGCCGCCGAAGCTGTGCTTGGTCTGCTGGCACTCGGGGCCGTCGAACATGGGAGGACACTGACACCTGGGAAACACAAGGAGTTTTATTTTATTCTTTACCAGCATCTCTTCGATCCAAATTTTAGATAAGAAGAGTGATATCCTATCTATTTGTATCTAGTAAAAATATTTGAAATGTCTGACAAATTGACTAAGTGTTCATTAGTTGACAAATTGGAAATGCCCGCTAGCCTCAGATGATGCTAACAGTGTCGGACTTTATCGGCAGACGATCCGCAAGACTTCTAGACCAAAAGAGATTCTCACTACAAAGAAAGGCTTCTCTTATTGAACCAGCATCATTTGGTTTTTTTAAGCCTCTTCCTACATCTATTTTTCTAAGTGAAAATTTACTTGATCCATTCATGCTGAAGCTCCTATTGGCTGCGTTACGCCAATGAAAACAGAACAGAAGGGGCCCCGACAGAACCTGCAAGTGAAGTGTCTGTTTGACCCGTCTCTGCACCTACCGGTATCCCAGTGCACCGTCCTGGCAGGTGCCCCCGTTCAGGCAGGGGTTGGTGGGGTAAGCGGAGCAGGGCAGGTGGACGGCCTCTCGGCCCCGGCAGCCGCACTGTGCCGTGGACGTGGCCTGCAGTGACACCAGGGAGGTGTTACCGGAGCTGAGAGCCGCCGGGGCCTGGCTGAATGAGACCCGGCTGTTGCAGCCTCCGGACAGACTGCAGTCCGTGTGCGGACAGTTGTCAACGCCCACCTGGGAGATGGACACGCCCAACGTGGCCTCCAGCTGGAAGAGGTCACATGTCATGATCAAAAAACAACCAACTACTGTTAAAATTTTTTTTTAAATAAAATACCTTCTACTTCAAACAAAAACTAGTTAACAGTTACCTGAGAAACTAAAAGAAAAGTAGGCTAACCAAAACTTATGTGAATAAAGTCATGGATGCAGATCAACATCCTTAAACTCAATGATTAATAATTATTGAATATTTATCTGTCTGTATATATTTTTGAAATAGGCTAGTTTTGGTATTGGTAGCGTTCTGATTTATTTACGGTCTAAATCATAGACCGTAAATAAAGATGGACGACGTGACCAAAGTGAAGTCAAATCCTCTGCATCGCCCCCTGGTGGCAGACTGCAGTATAGGTCTTAAACCCTTCCCCCCTCCATGTTAGCAGAAGGGACGTGGACCAAACGAAAAGGAAAATCAAAATCAAAACACTTTTATATTTTCATTTTTGGTAGTTCTTATCACACCGATGACTCAATCAGACACCCAAAATTATGTCAAACACGCAAGATGGCGGTGTCCGTATTGAAGTAAGTTCACGCGTTGTCAATCTTTACATAAAAGTCTATGGTCTGAACGGAATTTTCTTTAAATAAATCAGCATGGAGCTGAGCGATGACAGTTATTTGAATGTGACTTTGCTCAGTGGTCTGTGTGCATGTGTGTGTTTAACACGTGTGTGTTTACACGGTTCACTAACGTTCATCACCTTCCTGCCTCTGAAATCACTGACCTCAGGTCGGCAGCTGCTCTCGGGCTTTTAATGCTTCTGAAATATTAATATACACAAATGGATTTGTATCATGTGAGCAGCCACTTGCTGGAGTGACAAGTCTGCATTTCCATGTGTGAGCTCCACACTCAACCTCACACGTGTCCGTGTGTGTGTTAAATGATTCAGGCTCGTTATGTGTTTTGTAAGTGCTGAGGTGCACATACAAACATGTGCATGTGATGTTTAATTGATTTGTAATTAATGCAACATTAATTCTTCTTCTCTGTGTCGTCATAACCATGACATTCTGCTTCTTACATCAGTTCACTTCCCACAGTTTCTCTGGTGTCATTTGTTTAAAGCTGCAGTGTGTAATATTTTTAATAACTTATTCACAGAAATGTAATATATTGTCCATAACTATGTCTTCATATATCTATAATCGACTGTGAATGAGTTAAATATAGTTACATGAGTGTGAACCCGACCTCCGTGTGAGTGTCCATGTTTCGACGTCGTGTTGAATACGGTTGTTGCACAAAACGGCCCAGAATACGTCGCATTTGAGTCAAATTTTCAGCGCTGCCGGAAACTGGAAATGGAATCAGCGGTGCACCACCATAAAGTTTCCCCTGTCGGGTGCTCAGTTGGTTGTGGCCTGCAACTTTACCACCAGATGGCGCCAGAAAATTAAATTGTTATGTACTTGTATTATTTTTAATCCCTTTTCTTTTACTATGACTATGAACAGATGTAATATCCCAAGAAAAAAATAAATCTTGGATTTAAGTGATAATTTCATGATATCAAAAAATAAATAATTTATTTAACATAATATTCTCAGAGTGATATGGTTCCTTGACAAACCCCCCACCATTTTTACAAATTCATAACATCAGAATATCTGAGAATATTTATGTGTATTTCTTTTAAAAACTTCTATACATTAATATATTAAATATTAGTATAATTACTAAATATTTAATATCTCAGAGTTTTTTTTCTTCTTCTGAATATAACCACACTCGCCAAACCCTTTTATTAAAAAAAAAATAAATTGGACAAAGGCCCAAATATGTTGTCATCATTTTTGTTATGTACAGTAAGTGAATATTTCATATGTTCGTCTCACCCATGAAAGAAACAAAATGTCAGCGAATATTAGTCAGAGATTTCTGGCATTAAAACGTTTTATTCAACGTCTGTGTTGTTTGGTTTAAACAACTGAGTTCAATCTGAATAAATCCTAAAATTAAAATTCAGTGCGAGTGATGAAGTTTTCGACTATGTAATTAAAGAGCAAGACATTAAGTTTTGTGTTAAATTTAAGTCAGAAAATTTACAAAAATAAAAATAAGAATGTGCTTTTTAACTTCATTTGTGTAACTAACACATTATGTCTTTGTGTCTTCTAACTAAAATTAAGTTATTTGTGCTTGAAAATGCACTTGATTGATCAACTTCTCACCCTGGCTTTGTTTGCCGCCACGTAGCCGTGCAGCTTCTCCGCCTTGTAGTACGGCGAGCCGCGAGCGGCAAACCAGACGTTCAGCTCCTTCTCGCCCCGTCGGCCGGCGTCGCCCACAGAGAAGATCTGCACCTTCTCCGCTGACGTCTGCACGAGTTCCGCCAACGCTCGACCCAGACGGGAAAAAGGACTCTCCTCGCCTCGGATGCTGCCGAAGAACTCCTCCACTGTCAGGTCTGGAAGAGGAATAGGAACAGGAAGAGGAACAGGAAGAGGAAGAGATTAATTTACTCACTGTATAAACATTCAGGAGAAAATCAGAGAATTTCACTACTTGAACCGTTTAAAAGATCATCAAAATAGTTCCCAATTAATTAAGTGGTAGATCATTAATCGATACATTAATCGGGCTCTCCTCTCAACGTGTCCGCACGAAGCCTCGCCTCATCAAACGAAACGAGCTCGCCCTCGCCGCGCTTCACTGGGAATTCTCAATGCCGCTGGTTATGAACTATTAATAGTACTGTGTACATACGACACAAGGAAGACAAATAATTATAGAACAAAACTCAAATTCTAGAGCAAAAAAACCCAGAAGAGAACAGGAGGTTATTACCCATAATGCCCTGTCATTTAAAGTAACCATGGCATCCGGTGGGGCCTTTATCTTAAGCATTTTAAACAGCTTCTGTGTAGTAAAAGCCAGTTATTTTATCTGGACATTTTGAAATCATCATCATCATCACCACCGTGGGACTCACTGGACAGGCGGACGGAGGCGGCGTTCCGCAGGGCCTCCTGCTGCAGCTCTGCGACGTCGACCCGGACCGTGGAGGTCACGTCGGGCCAGGTGCGGTCGGACACGCGCACCTGCAGGCGGTACGAGCCCGGAGGCGTGGCCTCCCTGACGCTCAGCTGACCCGAGCTCTGGTTCAGACTAAACAACCTGAGAGATGGACAGGGGGGAAAAAATTATGTTCAAAAAAAAGGAATAAGAAGAAACATGCATGTCTACTCTACTGTCGTAAATAAACTTTATTGGCTTTTTACATTTTATAATATCGAGGTGAAAAAGGAGCGAGGCAGAAAATGTCAGTCGCTCTCAAGTGGGATGAAAGGACGTCTGCGCTGAATATTCATGTCATATTTTATGCAAACTTAAATATTCCTCAGATCAAATTCTGACCAGATGGAGATCTGTGTTCATGGGGGTGGGGGTGGGGTGTCCGGTCCGATGGCACTGGTCCAGACCCGACTTTGAGTCTGTGCCATCGGGCTCATGTAAGTGTTTAACCTTCCATCATAACCATAAATAATATGCAACCTAAACCTGATCCACAGTAGTCAGTGCGTTTACATGCACAGCAGTAACCCGGTTAAGTGAATAACCGGGTTATGTCAATTCTCCCCGTTTCCATGAGTGGGGAAGTATCTGTGGTAATTCTCTCTCTCTCTGGCCGTTGTTTCTTTGTTCTCTCTTCGTCTCTCCTCTCCTCGTGACTCGTTAGAAGAGAGAAGGTGGCGGCGGGCGCAATCGGGCTCTCCTTTCAACGTGTCCGCACGAAGCCTCGCCTCATCAAACGAAACGAGCGCGCCCTCGCCGCGCTTCACTGGGAATTCTCAATGCCGCTGGTTATGAAGTATTAATAGTACTGTTCCTGACAAGTCCCATCCCCTCTTCTCTCTCTCCTCCCCGTCCTGTGCACTTTCATTCACTCTCACTCTTTCTTTGTTTCTCCCGTCAAGCTGCCTGTTTCTCTGTCGCACCTTCATACCACCTCTCCCTCTCGATTTCAAGTCTCTCAGCTCTTTTCTTTGTGTCACATGAGAAGGGACACGCCCACAACGAGACCGATTTACATCAGTCTCCTGGATAAACTTTGAAGCAAAACGCCTCGCGACGTTCCCGACGGGAGAGAGAGAGACAGAGTTTCTATTTGTCCAGGTTCATTTATTTCTACTTCCATGCAAATAGAATGATATATATAACGATATATATTTTAAAACCAAAACAAGCTCAGAAATATGCTTTTTTTGGAGTTTGATGACAAGATGCTTCATTATTGTACAAATGGGAGGAAGTGGAGACGCGTCGGCCATCTTTGTTTACAGTCTAGTGTTTTAGTGTTAGTTTTCTTTACTTTCATTTAGTTTTTGTCAATGTTACATCGTCAATATTCAGTAAATGAATGATGTTTCAGTGAAACCTGATTTGAAACATTGATATTACTTTTAATTAAAGTAATGGAAATAATGGAAATAATCCCCCTATTAGCATTTATTAGCACTAAATAAAGGATAATGTAAACTGCTCCTGTAGATACATGCATGAGAATATACAGTTGTAATAGAATTGGAGAAGTTTTTTCGCATTAAAAATGCTTTTGCAGTTGTACAACTCGACTAATAGTTCTATGCTTCTTATAAATGTATAATCTGGGAATGTTAATGAATAAAGATTCTACACAGCTGCTTCCCTTCTTTATCACCACTTATATCTAAGATACCACTTCCTCCCAACCTCATTATCCACCTCTTCAGTCTTTAATACACTTTTTCCCCTTAGCTTTTCGTCTCATGTTGCTTTTCTCTTTCTCATAATCCCGGTTTCTATCTCTTCATCTTTCACCTTCCATTTCTCTCGGCCTCTCTGCCGAGTTACCCTTGTGTCCTTCGCTCTCCTCCGAACTCCTCGTCGTCTCTTCACCTTCACGTCTACCTGCGACTCTTTCTTTTCGTCTGTACTCTCTCTTCCATCGCTCTCATTTTCTCTAATGTCACTTTCACTCATAGATCAAAGCACCTGGATGGTTTGCCCTCGAACCGGTACGACTTCTCACTCCAGTCGTCGAGGTCGGGGGACGGAACCTGTCCGAGCACCGTCGTCGGGAGGATACCTGTCAGGAGGCAAAAAGAAAGAAGAGTTTTTGAAGCTTTGAAAGAGTGCAAATGATCCCTGCGGTACAAACCCTGAAAATTGAGAGTGAAGGAAGGAGCGTGGAAGCTTCTTTATGGAGATAAGGCGGCGAACAGCCAAACACACAGTGCTGTAATCTCTATAGCCGTGAAATCAGTTGCCTTTTTTCAAAAATGTCTCCTGTTTACACGCTCGTCAAACCCCGGGGGTTAATTGTTTTTGCTCCGTGTGGCGTGTCGCTGAGGTACGTGATGGGTTCGCATTAGCTGGTTAATGTACTTTCATGTCGAAAGGCCCCCCAGAGAGAAAATCCACAAAAAATACACGACAGGAAAACCTTAGTTTTTCCGGCAAATTACAGCAGAGCTGACAGATGGTAAGAAACGCTAAATAAGTGATGTGGGCTGGAGCGGGAGGCTGCGAGCAGTCGACTGTGACGAGTACAGTCCTAACAACACAAGCACTCAAGAGGTGGGGGGGTGGGGACGACTACGACACCGGGGGAGTCGAAGGTTAGGGGAGAGGTTTGAAATCCCTTCACCAGCCGCTGAACTCTGAACTCTGAGCTTGGACGACGAATGACAAATGATCTCAACAGCCTCGTGGATATTAGACCATTGCAGTACAGAATATTAGACTATATGACACATAATGCAAAAGAGGACTATGTATTGCACATAGTCAGGGGTGAAGCACCAAATTCCGGGCCCTATACATAAGCAGTCTCTGTGGGCCCCCCGCAGCTATGATGCTGATTCATTTATGATACTGTGTGTTTTCTATAACATTCTGTATTCAGGTAGTAAAAGTTACAGTTAGCTAGCAATAGCAGCTGTGTCGATCTCAGCTACGTAGTTGCTAGCTAGCTATTGTAGGAGTTTGCTAATCGCTAGCCACCTTTCTTTTGAAAGAAATAAATGAATAGTTATTTTCCCTTGAAGTCACTGGTCAGTTGATTATCTGACAGATTGGACCGATTGGCCACAGCATTACAACCAAACAACATACCCTCAAAACTGTACACGATGAAGTCCGTGTGTCCCGGAGAGTGGGGGTGGTCGTTCCTGTCCCCAATGACGACTGTCAGCGTGCCGGTGGAGCTCATTGGGGGAGAGCCGCTGTCAATCATGAGAATCGGGAGGCGGTACTCTTTCTGCCGCTCACGATCGAAGGTCCGCAGGGCCGTGATGGCAGCGCTGCCGTTCCGAAAGTCGGTCAAATTGAAGTTGGTGGCGTCCGAGGTGAGCATGAGGAGCCGTATGGAGAACGGCGCGCCGTTGGTGGAGGTGTCGCGGTCGGTGGCGTGCAGGAGGAAGGAAGTTGCGTTCATTCGCACCGCCTGCGGTGCCGCCATGTTCTCCCAGACAACAGGTTCATAGGGAACCTCGAACTCCGGCCCATTGTCGTTGACATCGAGTACAGTCACCATCACGATGGCAGTGCCGGTCAAGGGCGGACTCCCAGCATCTGTGGCGAGGACCATGATCCTGTGCTGTGAGATTTTCTCCCTGTCCAGCGAATCGGCCACGACCACCCAACCGGACTGGTCCACCAGGAACTGGCCGTAAGGGTCAGACTCCTTGAAAATTCTGTAAGAGAAACGTCCATTTTGGCCTGAGTCTAGGTCAGTGGCGGTAACCTGAGTGATAATAGTCCCCACAGGTACGTCTTCGGACATGGCCGGCGACTCGTAGAACTGTGGAAAGAAGACGGGGGCGTGGTCGTTGTAGTCTTCCACCTGAACGAGACAGAAGGCCAGACTGAAGAAATCCGCGTCCTCGGCCTTCAGGGTCAGATTAAACGTCCTTTCACGGGGTTTCTCAAAGTCGACCTTCTTCTTCAGTTTTATCACACCACGTCTGTTGACTTTGTCCGTCTCCACCAAGAACTTCCTGTCGTCGTCACCTCCAACGATGCTGAAGGTTACAACAGCGTTTTCGCCCTCATCTCCGTCCGTGGCAGAAACTACGAGAACCTCGCTGTTCACCTCCAGGTCCTCCGTCACCTGACAGACAAAGAGAGGAACAAGATGTAATCTGTTATCATTATTATGACTTGTTGACAGGTGAGAGGTTTGCTCTCGACTGGTTGACTCACCTGAGCGGTGTAGACCCTCTGAGTGAAGATAGGTGGGTGATCGTTGACATCTGAAACCATGATGGTAGCTGTCCCTGTCCCCGCTAACCCCCCGCCATCCCTGGCCTCCACCACCACCAGATACCGGTCCTCCGCCTCTCGGTCCAGGGAACGCAGCACCGTGTAGATGGTCCCCGTGGTGGCGTTGATGGAGAACAGGTTGAGATTGATCTCATTGCGGACGTTCTTGAGGATGCTGTAAGTCAGCATAGCGTTCTTGCCCTCGTTGGGGTCGTCCAGGTCCATGGCACGCATCTCCATGACGGATGTGTCGGCGGCGGAGTTCTCGGGCACTTGCCCGACAAAACATCCATCTACTTGCAGTGCGGGACACGGGAAGAAGGGCGCGTTGTCGTTGACATCTTGGACTTCCAACAGCACGTCGGCGAATCCTGTGAGCCCAGCGCCTCCCTCGTCTGTGGCGAGGACGAGGAATCTCCAGGCCGGACGTTCCTCGCGGTCCAGACGCCGTTGGGCATAGATTCTTCCCGTGCGCTCGTCGATTGTGAATTCACCACCGGCGCCTTGGCCATGGAGAGAGTAACGAACTGCGGTTTGGTCGGCTTCTTGGTCTGGATCTGTGGCGGACACCTGCAGAACAGAAGTGAGGAGGTTTTATCAAGTCACCTTTTACCTTTGGACGTGTTCATTTGTAGCAAACTTCAAGACCTAATACCAGTGGTGTATAAAGATCTTATATGCTATACTTGAGTAAAAGTAAGTATATCTTACTCGAAAAAAAAAGTAAAAGTTACACAGAAGAAAATGACTTGAGTAAAGTCCCTCTCTTCTCTCACTTGCCCTGACTCCCTCCCCCTGCTCGACTCGTTCCTTGTCTTAAAATACCATAATTAAAGGTCAACAAATTTGCGATTCATCTTCAGCAGGAGTTGGTTTTCAAAAATGCGAGAATCCGGACGTGCCCTTCGTTAGCTGAACAGAAGTCCTGCGATGGTAAATAGCCGTTCACAGGCTTCATTCCCACAATGGAAAACCTTTGTTTTAGATAAGGCCAAGGGTGTTCTTCTTCCTCTGAGCTAGCCTTGCTAGCGCACGCTGTTGTGGCAGCATTGTCCATAACTACCTCGAACGTGATCATACGTTCCCTGTTTACAGCGCGACTTAGCGAGAGCATCAGTGATTCGCGCATGAACATTTTATTTTGTAGCGAGTAACGACGATGTCCTATGATATTGTAGCGGAGTAAAAGTATGTATTTTTTCTTTATAATCAACTTAAGTAAAAGTAAAAGTTGAAATACATAATAACTCAAGTATAGCATAGATAGTATAGTATAGTACTGCAACAAAGTACTTGGAATTTCTTTAAAAACATGTTTTTATCCCGATCGTAAACTACTTCTTTTGTGCATGAGATGCTCCTCGACTCTTATTCGTTTAAAAGCCGTTCATAGATAAATCACCTGAACAGGTTGAGATGCCTGTGGTTACAGCAAAGTGACTCGTGTATCTGTTTACGTCGGGCCGTCACCGAGAGCACATTATGGAGCAAACTTCATGGGTTTTTATTAAATAAAAAGTTTCCAGGAGCAGGTCGGTCACGATTCCTTTTTGTTCAAAGTGTTTCTTCTCAAAACTTTCCAATTTGCTCTTTTTCATCACGTACAAATGTCGGGCCCAGCAAATTGGGACATGAGTCAGGGGGCTGATTGCAGCCGCTGCCCCTGCACTCAGGAATAAACACTTCTCTGTCGCTCTGTGAACGAGGGGACGAGCGCTCACATCCGTCATGGCGACACAATGCAATTAAAAGTTAATGGAAGCCGAGGAAAAGCATGAAACGTTGCACCTTTACCCTTTCGTCTCCTCTTTTATCAGCAGAGGGTTTGTTTACAGAAGCCTTTGAAGTTCCCTCCCCCGCCGCCACCGCCTGCCCCCCCCCGGTGCCCCTTTGCATTTCCTGTCAAAATGACGCAGGTAGACAATATTGAAGATGAGCAGTCACGGGCGCCACAGAGGAGGTAAAGTCAGAGAATATTCATCTGAAAATTGGATTTCCCCCCTTCGTTTCGCTGTCTACTGAATTGTGTTAACGCGCGGGGGCTGAGAGCAGCGAGCGTTCAGGGAGGGGGCCGGGCGAGAACCATCGAGAGCATTGGAGAGGGAACCGAGCGCACATCAAATCAATTCCAGCAGGCGAAGGGAAGCGGGGCCCGGGTGGAGCACTCGGTGACGGGGATTTCTGCCCTGCCCTCTGCAACGCGCTTCCACCTTTTCAAATCTGATTAAGTTTGTGAATTACCAGAGATAGGTGTGACGAAAGGCGGAGGAAAGAGGTCGACTCAGACTTTTCTAAGGCAACTCTCCAGACCAGACGCTGCCCGTCAGGAGGGTTTGGTGCGTTAAACCTCGGCGCCTCCGTCAGGTGGTGTGTTGAAACAAAGCGCTGCACATGTGCGACGTGTTAGCGCGCGGACACCGGATCTCTGCCGAGGTGTCGCTTCAGGCTGATCCTCCTCCGTGTCTGAGGCAATTACATTTGTCTGCATTGAACTTAATACAGTTCCACATGTTGTTCGTATAAACTTTTTCACAACAAGCTGCTTTACGGCGAAGCTGCAGCGTTCTCAGACAGTTTCATCTGGAGTGGATGGACATCTGATCGCTGCTCACAGTCAAATCATGTTTAATAAACGGCCTAAAAACTCTGCCATCACTGGGCCATTGTCCAACTTATAGCTCGGACACACTACGCGACTTTGAAAGTCATTAGATCGCTGTGCCGTTTAGAGCCGCAACGGTTAATCGATTAGAAATCAGCTCAAGTTTAGTTCCCTCGTGTTTCCCGTTTGTATTCCTGAGATAGATTTGCTTACTTCTTTTGGAAAACCTTTTGGTCATTAAATGCATCTACCTTCCTTTGGTTCGTGCTTTCTAGAAAACCTCACATGCCCGGATCCAGATCATAAATCATAAAACCAACTGAAGCCTTTTAATATTGTATCCATGCAAACAGAAGCTCGCTGACCTCCAGGATGAAAACCGGCAGCTGGGTGAGCTCCTCCGTCACGGCGGCATGGTACTCGGTCTGGCCGAAGACGGGCGCCTCGTCGTTGCGGTTGACCACATGCACCACCACCAGCGTCTCGTTCTCCCACTTCCCGTCGGAGGCGACGAGCCGCAGCTCGTAGCGCCGCTCCGTCTCGTAGTCCAGCGGCTGGGCCACGTAGATGGTGCCCACCTCGGGCTCCACGTCGAAGGTGCCCATGGCGTTGCCCGAAGTGATCTGATAACGCAGCTTGGCGTTGGCACCTAGATGGAAGAGGAGGATGAGGAGCAGGAGGAGGATCGGTTAGCTTGTGTTGAGTGGGGGGTTTTATTAAAGTATCCGACAGGTCAGCGGGATGTTGACACCTGGAGGTGACAGCAGAGGAGGAGGAGGAGCTTAGTGTTTCCTTCACATGAAAGAAAAAGTCATGAAGTCACTAAACTTTTCAAATGAAGATAATGTACGATATAAAGATCTGTTACACTTCCCTCCCTCTCCTCCTCATTCTCTTTTCCTTTACCCCTCCAAGCTCTTTCTTCCTCGTGAACCCCAGCCTCCCTCTCTCCTCTGACCTTGCCACACACACACACACACACACACACACACACACACACACACACACACACACACACACACACACACACACACACACACACACACACACACACACACACACACACAGGGGCATGTTCGGGGCCCAGAGGCATCTCTGTCTCGGTCCGGCCTGCTCGTCTCTGTTTACCAGCGTTCAAGGAGACTTTAGGAGACAAACACCATCTGTGGAGATATGGACCTTCATTACGACACTGGAGTGTGTGTGTGTTGTGTGTATGAGAGAGGAAAAGCTTAAGTGCACTGGTCCGTCACAGCCTCCGAGCACGACCCATCATGACACTCATCGAGCAGCTGAGTGTGAGTGTGTGGTTGTGTGTGTACGTGTAAAACTGTGAGTGTGTGTGTGTAAATGTGTGTTAGGGGAGTAGCTCCAGAGGTTTTTGCCTCCGGCAGCCTCCCTAATGATCAGTCTGGCCATATGGTGTTGCCCTCTTAGAACACACACACACACACACACACACACACACACACACAGGGTTGTTTTAATTCGCAGCCTAGCAGGAGTCTCAGAATTGAGATGAAGGTCAGACGTCGGTGGGGGAAAGTCTTCCCCGGGCGTCGACTGCCAGGTCGACACTCTGAAGGACTGAGAACTCGTCACCACAGAAAAAGTTTCCTTTTCGATCTGAAACCGGGTCAAGCGACGTCACATGTCATGACTTCTGACGTCTGCGAGAGACACGGCAGCTCTTTGAAATGCGACCGACTGTCTGCACTTCCCACGAGTCCAGTGTGGCCATGTCATTAGAAAGCAAACAAACCCAACTCCAATCTCAATAGGATCTGTTAGCTACTAGTAAAGTGAAAAGGTTACTTTTACAAACCAAACAGCGCTTCTTTGAGCTGGGAGACAAAGCTGGCAAATGACTTGCCTATCAAGTGAGAACAGCAAGTGCATCCAGGCCGGTTCCTCGATTGGAGTCTCATAGTGGCGAAGTTACAACCGACCCGGTACAAATCTGTGCCACATTTTCAAACTACTATTCTAACTTGTATTTGTCAAAGTTTTCTCCTTCTGATTGGAACATCAATCTGCTAGAATCACTTAATTACCCTCGGGTTGACGCAGGTATCTCAAGGGACATGGGAGCTCCTATAACGATCTCCGAGGTGAACGAGGCCATTAGGTCTCTATCAAGTGGTAAGTCCCCTGGCCTGGACGGTTTCACTATGGAGTTTTATAAAGCCTTTTCCTCTGTGCTGGCCCCATTTATGGTGAGAATGTTCAATGATGCGCTCGCAAAGGGCAACCTACCACCTACCTTGCGAGAAGCGTCAATTTCTTTATTATTAAAAAAGGACAAAGACCCACTCCAATGTGGTAGTTACAGACGATCTCCCTCTTAGACGTCGATATTAAAATACTATTAAAAGTGCTGTCTAACCGTCTACAGAAAGTCGTTCCAGATCTGATTAACCCAGATCAAACTGGCTTCATACAGGGAAGACAATCCTTCTTTAACACCAGGAGACTCTTCGACATAATTTCTTCCTCCACCTCGAACTCTTCTGAAATCCTTCTCTCACTGGATGCTGAAAAAGCGTTCGATAGAGTAGAATGGGAATATTTATTTTATACATTAGGAAAATTTGGCCTTAACTCTGATTTTATTGCTTGGATTAAACTTCTTTACACATCACCGGTAGCTTCAATTAACATTAATGGAATAAGATCTGAACCCTTCCCACTGCACCGTGGCACCCGCCGAGGACGCCCCTTATCGCTGCTGCTTTTTGCGCTGGCTATTGAGCCCCTAGCCATATGGCTCCGTAAAGAAGAGCGGTTTAAAGGAATTGAGTGTTTCGGGGTATCCCACAAGCTTAACCCTAACCCTGTACGCAGATGACCTTTTACTCTACGTCTCTGACCCCACTACCTCCCTTCCCACAATCCTAGCTACACTAGAAAAGTTCGGAAAACTCTCGGGTTACCCACTCAACATTGGCAAAAGTGAATACTTTCCTATCAATCCCGGGGCAGAAAGACTGCCACAGGCCTCATTTCCTTTTAAGGTCACAAAAGGGTTCAAATACCTTGGGATTTTTATAACTAAATCTTTAACTGACCTCTTCAAAAATAATTTTGGGCCTTTAGTGGCGCGCTGCAAACTGGACTTATGCAGATGGTCCTCCCTCCCACTCTCCCTGATGGGACGTGTATATTTAATTAAAATGGTGGTCTTACCACAGTTTTTGTATCTGTTTCAACATATCCCTCTCTTTCTTACCAAATCTTTTTTTTCTCTTCTTGAACAATCAATTCTCATTCTTATGGGGCAACAAACAAGGCTTTACCTAATTTCCGTTACTATTATTGGGCTTGCAACATCAACAAATTCCTTTACTGGAGCTCCAATGTGTCCCCAACTGATCGGCCTTCGTGGGCTCAGATCGAGGTGTCATCCTGTTGTTTTTCACTTTGGTTCATAGTTTGTTCCCAACTGCCGCTTCCACATAAACACTCAGCTCAGAATACGATTGTATCGAACACACTCAAAATCTGGAGTCAATTCAGGAAACAATTTGGCCTCCACACAACTACAAACCCTAGCACCAATCCTTCATAACTACTCATTCCTACCATCCTGCTCTGACCCAATTTTTCAGGCTTGGCACGACAAAGGTTTGCGATGCATTAAAGATCTCTATGCTGGTGGCATTTTCACTATGTTTTCTACTCTCTCCTCTAAATTTGGTCTACCAAGCACTCACCTGTTTTGATATTTTCAAGTTAGACACTCCTTCTGTCTAATAGATACTGGGCTAATATCAGTCATATATAAAAACATTTTTAAGATTAAGCAAACAACTTTAACAGCGCTGAGAGACACTTGGGACACAGACCTTGGGGGTAATCTATCAGACGACCAATGGTACATACGTCCTCAATCTGTGCTAGGCACGACTTACTGCAGT